>NC_092226.1:70407790-70605290 GCF_036320965.1 Panulirus ornatus | reverse complement strand
TTTTATCCTTCCTCAATCTTTGGCAACAAATGAATGAAACACCGAACGCGAGTTTTTGAGTCGACACGACCACTTCTCTAATAAGATCTCTGCCTCTGTTTTATATCTGAACCATCCCACAAGGGCTGTCGAATCGGTCGTGTATATCTTCTACTTCCAGATGAACGCGTACTCCTTCGCCCCGTCTTGAGGTGGTAACTTTTGTAAGCTAGGAGCATTCAATGGTCCTGTAGCTTTTTATACAGAATTTCCTGGAGAGAATTATTGCCTCGCTCTTTCCCTAACGCTAGCTTTCGAACCATTGCAATTCAACGCGGCAGTGACACAGATACGTTGGCTATAGCCATTTTCTTCCACTCGGTCGAGGAAACCCATTTTCTTCTACTCGATCGAGGACACCCCACTTACTGAACGTCATAAGATCTGCCTATCAGGAGCGGGGGTATTGTATAGGCGCCGAAATCATTCCTCTTGTGAGCCGATATCTCACATCTACTGTGGGCTTCATTCGCACCCAAGTATGAAGCACTTCTCGAATATCTGAGACGACTCTTCTCTCTGACTCCCTATTACCTTAGAGTGAAATGGAAAGTCTTCCGCCCTCCTGACTCACTTGTTATCACCTCTCTCCACTATAATCCCTTTCCGTCGGCCGAGATGGTCCTTCCCCCATCTATTCAGCGGGTCTGATTTCGACCACCATTCGCGTGAGATGTTTACTCAGCCGCCGTGACCCGAATCACGGCAGGCGACTGACTGCTGCTTCCTATAGTTTTTCCATGGAGACCAACCACTCGAGGCTTAACCGTTGTGGTACCCCAATTCCCCTCACAGCGAAAACGTAGAATTCTCTTCCTTTCTCCTGCCTCTTCCTGTTCCTACAATCTTTCAACCCTCAAGAGTCGGGTATACAAACACCTTGAAAGTTCACATTGACTTTTCACACATTTCTCTTAATTTTTCTTTCATATATATATATATATATATATATATATATATATATATATATATATATATATATATATGAGAAAGGTCTTTTGATTTAGCTGAAGACTTAATTTTACATTCATGCATCTTATCTATGTTGTCCTGATAACTGATAGACTGCCATTATTAATGTTATCATCATCTCGTATCACTTAGCACCATACAGTGTCTTTATGTAAAAGGAAAACACAGATGCGCACGTACTGAAATACATGTTAAGTTTATAAGGAAGAGAGAGAGAAAAAAAAATAAAAGTCCTATGTTTTCGTGGTGATAAAACCTCCTCTGGGTTAGACATACATTAAAACTAATTAAGATTCCTTCTTGCTCTGTTTTTGTTTTTTTCCCACCTCCAAAATTTTCTTTAGATTTTCTCTTAAGTTCGCTAAAACAACGATACAAATCGGTAAAGATTTGTCGTCGATGAATTTGCATAATCTCTAAATGTAGAATCACATCAATATCTTTTTTTTTTTTTTTTGACATAGAGGATGACTTAAAGGTGAAACCATCCGTAGGGATCGAATGAATGCTAAAACTACAAGTCAGATATAAACAACCATATGGATTGTACCAACTTCAACACATCTCCATGTGGCGGTGTGGTCAGCAACAGTGGCTCCCGTGGCGTTAGAGAAGAGAGAGAGAGAGAGAGAGAGAGAGAGAGAGAGAGAGAGAGAGAGAGAGAGAGAGAGAGAGAGAGAGGACCTCAAAACACTCTGTTGAACGAGGGCATGTGAGATACTGACGAAGGCCTGCGTGGTGGAGGTGGTGCGTAGCGATGGGAAGGCGCCTGGCCAACGGAGGAGGGCACGACTCTCCCGCCGAAGAGCTTGCGCGAACACTGCAATGTTAGGGGAAAGAGAAGATGGTGAATTATCACATGTGAAGATAACGCTACTTGTTAGCAGTCTTGGAGAACCGTCTGAAGCAGTGTGGAAGAGGGTGTGTAGCGGGTGCTGTTCTACCATACACAGGAGGGAATGCGGTTTGTAAGTGTACTTACACTACAGTCCACAAGTGGCAAGTGAAGGCCCTTTCCGCAACTTTGTGTGTGTGTGTGTGTGTGTGTGTGTGTGTGTGTGTGTGTGTGTGTGTGTGTGTCCATCAGTTTGCGTCTTCCTGAATTATCAAAGGTTCTCTAATGGGACAATACATGATACGTGCCAAAATCAAGAAACTGGGACGTCAAAAGAGAGAAGAAAAAAAAAGTGTCGTCAAAAAGGGAGAGGGGGGGGGCAAAAAAATAAATAAAACATATCCATAACAAAGAAATGGTTCAGAGGACTAGGGCACACAGGAGGCTTGGCGCACGCGCACGAGCACGGAGGTGGCGCGAAACACTTTTAAAGGGCAAGACCGTTGTTCTCCGCCGCGCCCCCACTCCCTCCTCTGCCAGGAAGACTTACCATATCGCCTAATCCCCCGGCCATGCCCACGACGACGGCAGCGGGGACGAAGCCGAAGTTGCACAGGAAGAAAATCATGTAGCAGTCATAATAGTCCAAGCGCACGGCGAACCACACCGTGCTCGTGACCCACAGCGAGAAGCCTGCGACCATGAACGCCAGCAGACGCGCCGTGTTCTTATTCAAGTCCAGAAGTGAAGTCTCCGATGGAAAGCTGATATGCTGAAGAAAAAAAGAGGGAAATGCTACGTAATACACACACACACACACACACACACACACACACATATATATATATATATATATATATATATATATATATATATATATATATATATACATATAGATAGATAGATAGGTAGATATGATTAATACACTTGTCCGTGATGATGTAGTATGATGGTGAAATCGCACTTCCGCAGGAGTTCGTACAATTGTATTCAAAATGTCATTTTTTTTTTTATACATGTGGCACGAAATGTTTCGTGAAGACAAAAAAAAATTTCATCAGGTGCCAGTACTTAACCCAAGTTATTTAAATCCCGCCGTCCAAAACCAGTCCTTACAGACCAAGCACTGTCTGTCTGGCCATGACCGTTGTAAAAGAGTGAGTTTGACCTGGATAGCTGGATGTGTCTTGAACAACGTCTTTTTATGTTTTCGTCTTTTGTCAGTTCTCTCATAATGATTTGGTTAATGCTAGGTGGGTTTTGAAATTGCCTGGGGACAAATCAAAGTTCTTATATTAGTAATTTAGATAGATTTGATAACGTTGCGTGTGGCATAATCAGCAGAGGGGTATAAAATAACGGGATTTTCAACATCTATGGGGTGATCATTTTCATGACAGTGTTTAGAGATCGCATTTTTTGTGGTCATCCCTGCGCACTGAATGACGGTGCCAATAACACCTCTCTGTTACAGTTTTACCTTCTGGCCAATGCCTTAAATTTCTGTCTGGCCATTGCCCTTGCATTTGACAGCGTAAACACTCCTAATTGTTGCATGATTTGGCCTACTGTTTATCAAGATCTTACTGACGGTGTTATTGTACTCGAAAGCAACATTGCAAACACTGTTTTTTTTAGAACATGTCTTAGATTAGCTATGTTGGGAGAATAGGGCAACACTAAACATTTAGACTCATCCTTATTTGTCACATTTTTGTTACAAGAAGCTTAGAATGTCTTCTTAGCTTTCCATTAGGCTTTGTTCACAACCCAATTAAGATAATATAACTGCGTATGGGACCACATATCCGCAGTGCTCTTAAAAACATAAATATAACTACAGACATTTTTATAAAAGAATCGTGTACTGAGAAGTAATTAATATAGCTCTCAGAGTTGGTAGGCTTCCGGTAGATTTTAAAGGACATATGATTAGTTTCTCTATTTATCAACACATCTAGAAAGGGCAGTTTGCCTTCTTTTTCCCTTTCCATCTTGAATTTGATTGTGAGGTGGATGTTATTTGATTATATTAAAGAAAACATCACAGTTTTGGGAGGATGGTCACAAGGACCACACATCATCCACGTATCTAAACCAGACTTTCAGATATTATTGATTGAAGTTAGAATTTCAGTCTCAAGATATTCCATAAATGAATAACTAAGACTTGGGCTAAGAGGGTTTCCCATGGCAAGACCAAATTTCTGTCGATAACAATTACCTTCATCTTGGAAAACACAGAGCTCAACTAAATCAATGAAAGTTTTCATGGGCTGAGATCGGGCAATATCCTCCTTAGATATGTTATGTTCTCATGAATGGGGATTTTCGTGGAAAGGGAATTCACATCAAAGCTAATGAGTCTATGATCGGGCAAATTTATGTTTCTAACTTTGTCAACAAAATCCAAGCTATTGATAATATGCGATGAAGAGGGTTTTTTTTTTCCCTCCCCTTGAACATGGCTAAGATGTTTTGCTAACCATTTAGATGACTTGCGACTAGGGGAATTAACAGATGATAGATTGCTCTCTCTCTCTCTCTCTCTCTCTCTCTCTCTCTCTCTCTCTCTCTCTCTCTCTCTCTCTCTCTCTCTCCTTAATCTTCCTATCTATCGCCGTTTCTCTCTTCCCCACATCTGTATCTATCTGTCTCTATTCATATAAACTCGTCGAAGAAAATCTCACCCCAAAAGGTCTCCCTCCAATCCTTTCCCTACAACTGACTGTGGTGCAGCTTTGAAGTTGTAGAATACCCTCGAGAAAGGCTCCTTGGGGTTATACGACGATATACCGATCTGTTTATCATACATCCATCTTTCTATATGCTTATCTATCTATATATGTATATCACGTTCAGTGGATAGTTTTACGTATGATGATCTGAATGATAATTCATGTTCTCATGCGTGCGTGGGATATGAAATTGTAGCCATCGGTCTCTCTTGGTTCAATTGTAGAAATAAGGCCTGTCAGGCAATTGTAGCCTAGCCTCAATATAGCCTACGCTATGCCCGCTTTGTTTCAGACCTGACTACGTTAGGGAGTTCGTTGTCTTATCATTATTAAGCTCTTATCTCTGAGTCAGGCTCTTGTCTTAACTTCAGATTCTCGGAAATGCCTTAGAACCATGTCCTCATTTCATACTTATTCACTTCTTGTCAAATCTCTAAGTTCAATTCTTATTTTTGAATGTTGAATGTGCGTTTTCTCTTGAATTTTGCATCATTTCAAGGGAATCTTAGATATTTCTTTTCATTTTAAGGGCTTTTGAATATTTGTTGTTGTTTTTCTAATCTATTTCTTCAGGTTACTTTCTGGTAATCTGGTGTTTGTCCCCAATTCCGTCTTTCATTGTCTTACATCATGTCCTTACATTACTAGACCATGAATTATAAAAACCTTCATGATATATTTCCTTACAGCCCGAGGGGAAATATGAACATATCCATACATAAATAAATACATGCATACGTACATACTACGACACGCAGGGAATACGTGGGAAGTATTCTTTCTCCCCTATCCCCAGGAATAATATATATATATATATATATATATATATATATATATATATATATATATATATATATTTTTTTTTTTTTATACTTTGTCGCTGTCTCCCGCGTTTGCGAGGTAGCGCAAGGAAACAGACGAAAGAAATGGCCCCCCCCCATACACATGTATATACATACATCCACACACGCAAAATATACATAACTACACAGCTTTCCATGGTTTACCCCAGACGCTTCACATGCCTTGATTCAATCCACTGACAGCACGTCAACCCCGGTATACCACATCGCTCCAATTCACTCTATTCCTTGCCCTCCTTTCACCCTCCTGCATGTTCAGGCCCCGATCACACAAAATCTTTTTCACTCCATCTTTCCACCTCCAATTTGGTCTCCCTCTTCTCCTTGCTCCCTCCACCTCCGACACATATATCCTCTTGGTCAATCTTTCCTCACTCATCCTCTCCATGTGCCCAAACCACTTCAAAACACCCTCTTCTGCTCTCTCAACCACGCTCTTTTTATTTCCACACATCTCTCTTACCCTTACGTTACTCACTCGATCAAACCACCTCACACCACACATTGTCCTCAAACATCTCATTTCCAGCACATCCATCCTCCTGCGCACAACTCTATCCATAGCCCACGCCTCGCAACCATACAACATTGTTGGAACCACTATTCCTTCAAACATACCCATTTTTGCTTTCCGAGATAATGTTCTCGACTTCCACACATTCTTCAAGGCCCCCAGAATTTTCGCCCCCTCCCCCACCCTATGATCCACTTCCGCTTCCATGGTTCCATCCGCTGCCAGACCCACTCCCAGATATCTAAAACACTTCACTTCCTCCAGTTTTTCTCCATTCAAACTCACCTCCCAATTGACTTGACCCTCAACCCTACTGTACCTAATAACCTTGCTCTTATTCACATTTACTCTTAACTTTCTTCTTCCACACACTTTACCAAACTCAGTCACCAGCTTCTGCAGTTTCTCACATGAATCAGCCACCAGCGCTGTATCATCAGCGAACAACAACTGACTCACTTCCCAAGCTCTCTCATCCCCAACAGACTTCATACTTGCCCCTCTTTCCAGGACTCTTGCATTTACCTCCCTAACAACCCCATCCATAAACAAATTAAACAACCATGGAGACATCACACACCCCTGCCGCAAACCTACATTCACTGAAAACCAATCACTTTCCTCTCTTCCTACACGTACACATGCCTTACATCCTCGATAAAAACTTTTCACTGCTTCTAACAACTTTCCTCCCACACCATATATTCTTAATACCTTCCACAGAGCATCTCTATCAACTCTATCATATGCCTTCTCCAGATCCATAAATGCTACATACAAATCCATTTGCTTTTCTAAGTATTTCTCACATACATTCTTCAAAGCAAACACCTGATCCACACATCCTCTACCACTTCTGAAACCACACTGCTCTTCCCCAATCTGATGCTCTGTACATGCCTTCACCCTCTCAATCAATACCCTCCCATATAATTTACCAGGAATACTCAACAAACTTATACCTCTGTAATTTGAGCACTCACTCTTATCCCCTTTGCCTTTGTACAATGGCACTATGCACGCATTCCGCCAATCCTCAGGCACCTCACCATGAGTCATACATACATTAAATAACCTTACCAACCAGTCAACAATACAGTCACCCCCTTTTTTAATAAATTCCACTGCAATACCATCCAAACCTGCTGCCTTGCCGGCTTTCATCTTCCGCAAAGCTTTCACTGCCTCTTCTCTGTTTACCAAATCATTTTCCCTAACCCTCTCACTTTGCACACCACCTCGACCAAAACACCCTATATCTGCCACTCTATCATCAAACACATTCAACTAACCTTCAAAATACTCACTCCATCTCCTTCTCACATCACCACTACTTGTTATCACCTCCCCATTTGCGCCCTTCACTGAAGTTCCCATTTGCTCCCTTGTCTTACGCACTTTATTTACCTCCTTCCAGAACATCTTTTTATTCTCCCTAAAATTTAATGATACTCTCTCACCCCAACTCTCATTTGCCCTTTTTTTTCACCTCTTGCACCTTTCTCTTGACCTCCTGTCTCTTTCTTTTATACATCTCCCACTCAATTGCATTTTTTCCCTGCAAAAATCGTCCAAATGCCTCTCTCTTCTCTTTCACTGATACTCTTACTTCTTCATCCCACCACTCACTACCCTTTCTAATCAACCCACTTCCCACTCTTCTCATGCCACATATATATATATATATATATATATATATATATATATATATATATTTTTTTTTTTTCCAAAAGAAGGAACAGAGAAGGGGGCCAGGTGAGGATATTCCCTCAAAGGCCCAGTCCTCTGTTCTTAACGCTACCTCGCTATCGCGGGAAATGGCGAATAGTATGAAAAAAAAAAAAAAAAAAAAAAAAATATATATATATATATATATATATATATATATATATGTATATATATGTATATATATATATATATATATATATATATATATATATATATATATATATATGCAGTAGATGTTACCGAACTCCTCGTGCTTAAGGTTACACCGCGAGTGAAAAGACACTTTGGCGAGGCTGCATCACTGAGAGTACAGTCCCGCCAAAGAACATCTCGCTCTAAAGTAATCTACGTTTACCCAGTTGCTGGAACAAGCAGCCGGCTGTGCGAGTGCTGCAGGAGCCACGGGAGGGACCCGTGGCTATGCGGTCATTATAAATGAGGAGAAAAAAAAAGAACACAAGCAACTCAACTTACCGAGATGAGAAACATGATGCGGCTTGTCACGTAAATGTAACCCACGTTGATGGGAATGAGGAGAGAGAGTGCGATCACCAATAGCCCTGTGAAGGAAAAGGACAAGATTAATTTGATCTTTACCAAATCTTTGGTACGTTAGCTGAGACGGCACGGACAGCGGAGGACGCTAATGATGGCCATCTCATTAACGCTATACAGTATACATATAACCGTAGCTTGAGACAGGTACCTACTCTATCGACCAAAGCTCTAAGGGTGGATGAACAGCTGGGTTGAATGTGGACCGACTGCCGCAACCAGGACTCGAACCTATGCGCTCGATTCTGGGCGGCCCTTGGGTGCGTCACGGTTAGGAACAATAACTGTTACACCACAGGAGGTCTTAATCATACCAGTTCCAGTAATATATATATATATATATATATATATATATATATATATATATATATATATATATATATATATATATATATATAGTATACATATGACATCAAAATTAGGATCATTTTGTGGTAATTCAAAATATAATGACATTCATGTCTGTCATATCCTCTTAGCTCCTGTATATTTAAGTATATATATATATATATATATATATATATATATATATATATATATATATATATATATATATATATATATATATATATATATGTAACCCTTTACAACGGTGTATGTCTCCTGTGATCAATATATTCATTGTGTTTGGTCCTAGAATTACCCTCGAGATTCTCCAATTGGTGGTCATTACCTGACGTTGACAGCCAAACCAGAGATAAGCCCAAAAACCCAAATATGTTGTTTGTTGGGTTTCATCCCGTGTATCGTACGTCTGGCTCATGTTGCTACACCTGGCAACAAGACCTTCCGCCGAATCTAACAGACATGTCTCAATACACGGAGCATTTATAGTTAGCAGTGGAGAAAGGACGCTGTCCATTTTGCCAAGATGAAGACAGACCAACAGCTTCTTATGTTAGGTCTACTGAACAAGTGGTGGAAGAGCTCGAACTGCAGTACCCCTTGAGCACAATAGTTCTTAAAATGTATCATTTCGCTGTGGCAGAGTCAGGTTAGCACAGATAAAGAAGAGAGAGCGCGGGGTTTGAGTGGATCGGCGATTCAAGAGAGGAGACGTAAAGCGAGAAGAGGAAGCCAAGTGTGGTGAAAAGGAGTGGTCATCTCCGTAAAGATTCATGGACGAGGAAAGTACGTGAATCAGTGAGATCAGTTGAAGTGAGAAGTTTGGGAGATGGAGACATTCACAGACGACCCCGTATTGCTTCCTTCTACCGGCATGGACAACTGTCTCGTGAGAGTTAGCTTTTCAGTGCAGGCGAAATTCGGTATATATATATATATATATATATATATATATATATTGTCCCTGCGACTGAATGCAGCGCAGCCCTTACAGCAGCAGCAGCCCCGGGGGAAAAAAGAAGTATAAGGTGACCAGGCACAATACCAGGTTCCCAATCAGAGAAGGGGGCCTTAGGGTAGTTTTGAATCGATAAAAGTTCGTATGTCGGTTTCCGTGTGAGTTGGTATGGAGAGGGACCGGGTGGGAGTGAGGTCTGCCGTACGGGTGACATTTGTAAGCCCAAAAATGCAATAACAAAAAACACAGGTGAGGAGAAGAGAGCGGATGTTTTAGGAATGAAATTGGTTAAGGACGATAGACGGTGTGAGGAGAATTGGTCATGCGAGAAATGACAGCGCAAGAGAGAAAGGCGAGGTAGCAAATTAAGTATGATCGAGAAAGCTGGAAAACGTGTATGTTTCAAATTGTTTAGACGTGTGGAAGAACGGAAGAAAGGAGGACAAAGAGAAAATGAAAGGTGAAGTGAATAAAAAGAGGCTTTGAGTCAACGGGGCCTGGACGTGCAGGAGGGTGAGAGGCGTGCATGGGATAGAGCAAACCGAGGGGATGTGGTATGCAGGGACGTGCTACCAATGGAACTGAACAAGGGCATGTCAAGTGGTTAAGGGAGACCACAGGC
Source organism: Panulirus ornatus (assembly GCF_036320965.1). NCBI lineage: Eukaryota > Metazoa > Arthropoda > Malacostraca > Decapoda > Palinuridae > Panulirus > Panulirus ornatus. Next base: position 70,595,121 of record NC_092226.1, on the reverse strand, counting down.
TGGTGTGTGGGGGTTTTGGCTGTGGACAGGAACCTCTGGTTTTGGTGCTCCTGGCGCTACCTCGTCACACGCAAGAAACGACCAACCAGTATAAAGAGAGGAGGAAAAGGAATATACATTGTGGCGAACCTGTCAATTGTCTCAGTTGGCAGTTGGATAAGTGAGCCGCCAGACGAAGCCTTCTTTGTGGCCTTTACTTACCGAAGCATACGTCGTCATAACCGATGACAAAGCCAATGGATGAACCCCACATTAACTGTGAAGGAAAGAAAAAAAGAAATTATTAAGGATATCTGGCAACAACTTTATTTTATAGTTACCAGCGTTTGTATTATATATTCTTTTTTTTTAAGGAAAAAAATTGTATTATTCATTACAAAAAGGTTTAGATCAAGTTATTCTTACTCGACAAAGACGAGGAATAGTTTAATCTGGCTGTTGGGTCAAATTCCTTCCCCAACCCCCTCCCATGTCCAGTGTGCCCTGACGGTGTCGCGTAGGGCCGCGTCGACACGAATATGAGAATCCACGGGGGACATTCTGATCTGTTTATATCTGAGTTTTATGAGACGTTAGCACTCGCAACTCACCCTCTCTTTGGTGAGATGTGAGTGCAGTTGGTGCACCCTAGTTTCCCTTCCTCCTCCTCCTTCTCTCCCCTTCAGTCAAGGATTATGTTTCCGAATGGACCAAAACAGGTCTTTCTCTGACTTATAAGAGTGAGTGGAGACCAATTTTACGGCAAAGTAGATGAGAGAGATGTGTATTAGTCTGTGTCTGAGAGTCTTTTGGCCTTAAAGAGGGAGAAACACTGAGTGTGGAAGGGGGAGTGTGAGATTTTTTTGAGAGACAAAGGTCTCCTGTGAAATTGAGTGGAAAGAGTAACGATATCGGGAGAGAGAGAGAGAGAGAGAGAGAGAGAGAGAGAGAGAGAGAGAGAGAGAGAGAGAGAGAGAGATAATGAGATATCTGAACTGTGCGTTTAGTGAGCCACACTGGACCGACCTGTGCCACGCTTACAGTCGTACGTTTTTTGTTTTTCGTCTGGCGAAGGGGGGCGGGGGGCTATGATGAACGGAATCCTGTTTAAGTACGGACTTCGCCTGCTCCTTGGTGGACGGGGGAAGGACAGTGAAGAGACAGAAACAGGAGGAGCGGAAGGGGAAAAGGAGATTCGAGCCTCAAAAAATTGGGAGGCGTCTCCTTGTACTGTGTGTTTTGACTAAGCTACTTCTGAAGGATGGGGGAAAAATAGCATCTTTCCAATAGATATGGAAGCGGGGAGAAAAGACGATAGATTTCTGGACGGAGGAGGGAAATAGATGGTCGAGCATGAAGTAATGAAAGTTGATCTCTTGACGGAATCTTTCACAGGTTCTGGAGACATGGGGGTGCGTGTGGGCCCCACGCGAGAGAGGTATGGAGTGGTCCAGAGCTTGGCATGAGTTGAGGGGGGGAGGAATGAGGCAGAAGCCCAAACGGAGGCACTGTGATGGAGGAGAAGGAAGAAGAAGAGAAGAAGAAGAAGAAGAAGAAGAAGAAGAAGAAGAAGAAGAAGAAGAAGAAGAAAAAGAAGAATCTCATCTGGGACGCTCGAATGAGCATGATTCCGTCTCGAGAACCGTCCGTGCCCTGTATTGTACAGCCGTGAAATCATATTCGAGTGGGCACAGCTGCACAGAGTCGAGAGGCAGATAAAGAGGAGCCTCCCCGCACCCACCCACGATTTTAAGGATTAATGTCATTCATGTATTCTTGGATATGTATCCTTCCTATTCTTGAAAACATTTTTCTTTTTTTCCACGAAAAAGAGGAATTTTGGGTCAGCCGCCACTTTGGAGACGAATGCATCGCTTTCCCAGAGAAGTGGACTTTGTGCAACTCGAAAGAAAAAAAAAAAATGAAAAAAGAAAGAAAATAAACATCCACTGTTCACCCTTCCCCTCCACCACCACCCAGTCCGTTGTGGAGGACCGCCACCAGATGGCACTAGAGAAGCGTCAGGTAGCAATGGCCATCGACGAACAATCAGTCTTTTGTTGTAGTTTATCAGTGCGCTTATGTGTGTGTGGCCACGTCCAGATGATAATGAAAACCATTAATTTCAGTCACGCCCAGATAGATCAACGGAGAGGAGGTGAGGAGGAGCAACCACTGCACCCTACTACAGTAGGACACTGAAGGATAATAGAAAAACAGAAAGAAAAGAATATAAGAATATTTACTCATCGACTGCAGTGATAGAAAACGAGTGTCGAGAAGCCTAGCACTGAGCGAAATCGCCCATGGCTTGCGATACATTCTTAACTTAAAACTCTAACGCTAGAAGTTCTCACTAGAGAACTGGGCTTCATGATTATTTATTTATTTTTGAGGCACATTTGAAGTAGCTTTGTGCGCAGGGCAGGCAAGAAAAGCACAGAGACACAGGAGATTCGCCGGTGAATTATGGTCAGAAATTTTTTATAGACCTCCTGTGTTGTGTAACGGTTAGCGTTCCTGACCGTAACGCACTCAGGGGCCGCCCAGGTGGGTCGAACGCATAGGTTTTCGAATCCTGGTTACGGCAGTCGGTCCACAGTCAACCTAGCTGTTCATCCAACCCTAGGGAGTTGGTCGATAAAATGGGTACCTGGGTCAGGCTAGGATATATATATATATATGTATAAAAAAAAAAAAAAAAAAAAAATATATATATATATATATAGCGTCAATGGGATGGCCGTGCCGTCTCAGCTAACATAAGAGATTCGGGCAATAGACATCACAAGATATTCGGACATGCCGATATGGTTAGAGGCTATAGACATTCATTCAGGAATGACCATGTCACTTCAAATCTGTATCATTTTAGGGGTCGCATCCGCTCTGTTAGCGATTGCGCGTGGAGAAGCAGCGGGGTTATCTGTCTGCTTATCGTGGGTCCAGCCTTTCAATAACAAGATAAACATTTGATACGGTAGTATGTTGAAGCAGGTGGAGAACACGAACACATGAAAACCGGGCCGCCCGCAGTCGTTCGCCTCCACTCCAGCTGTCATGTGCAGTATATATATATATATATATATATATATATATATATATATATATATATATATATATATATATTCCTATGAGCCCACAGGGAAAATGAAACACGAAAAGTTCCCAAGTGCACTTTCGTGTAATAATCACATCATCAGGGGAGACACAACAGAGGAAAACAGTGGACGAAGCCTCTCACAACAGAGGAAGACAGTGGACGAAGCCTCTCACAACAGAGGAAGATAGTGGACGAAGCCTTCATAACAGAGGAAGACAGTGGACGAAGCCTCTCACAACAGAGGAAGACAGTGGACGAAGCCTCTCACAACAGAGGAAGACAGTGGACGAAGCCTCTCACAACAGAGGAAGACAGTGGACGAAGCCTTCACAACAGAGGAAGACAGTGGACGAAGCCTTCACAACAGGGGAAGACAGTGGACGAAGCCTCTCACAACAGAGGAAGACAGTGGACGAAGCCTCTCACAACAGAGGAAGACAGTGGACGAAGCCTCTCACAACAGAGGAAGACAGTGGACGAAGCCTTCACAACAGAGGAAGACAGTGGACGAAGCCTTCACAACAGAGGAAGACAGTGGACGAAGCCTCTCACAACAGAGGAAGACAGTGGACGAAGCCTCTCACAACAGAGGAAGACAGTGGACGAAGCCTCTCACAACAGAGGAAGACAGTGGACGAAGCCTCTCACAACAGAGGAAGACAGTGGACGAAGCCTCTCACAACAGAGGAAGACAGTGGACGAAGCCTCTCACAACAGAGGAAGACAGTGGACGAAGCCTCTCACAACAGAGGAAGACAGTGGACGAAGCCTCTCACAACAGAAGACAGTGAACGATAACCCTCACAACAAAGGAAGACAATAAGCGACCCCCCCCCCCCCCCATCGCAAGACAGGCGAAAGGCGAAGACAAAAAAAAAAAAGACATAAAAGAAGAAAGAACGAAGACGAATGAAGCGGGTTTTTAGACAAATGAAGCGGGTTTTTTTAAACGAATGAAGGGGGTTTTTGACGAATGAAGGGTTTTTTTTTAAACGAATGAAGGGGGTTTTTGACGAATGAAGCGGGTTTTTTTAAACGAATGAAGGGGGTTTTTGACGAATGAAGGGGTTTTTTTTGGAGCGTCACGTACCATGCCCAGAAAGCCGAAGACCACGATCGAGACCTTGAGGGTGGAGGCTGTACAACATTGGTTCATCACCACCATAACTTCTTGTGACTGCATTTTCTGAAACACAGAGATATCATTAGATATAGATACATGTCGATAGATACTCAGATAGATGGATAAAGATAATATCTTTTTCTCTCGTACTCTATTGCTTGGTTTTTAACCTCTTTTTTTTTTTTTAACTATGGGGTTAGGGGAGAAGGAATATTAGTTATGCATGGGGCTAGGGAAGAGAATATACGACCCATGCATGGGGATAGGCGAGAGAGAATATACGACCCATGCATGGGGATAGGGGAGAGAATATACGACCCATGCATGGGGATAGGGGAGAGAGAATATTACCCATGGATGGATCTGCAAGAGACACAAGCAAGACCAGTGGGGAGGCTGTACAATTCGACACAAGGAATGTCAAAGGAACGAGTCTCCACGATCCTCCACTCACCTCTGCTCACACTCGCCAGTACACCACGTTTCCAAGGAGCTATGCTAGAAGGAGGAAGAGGAGAGGAAGTTAAAGAAACGAGTTTCCATGTTCCTCCACTCACCTCTGCTCACACTTGCCAGTACACCACGTTTCTAAGGAGCTATGGCAGAAGGAGGAGGAGAGGAGGTACTGGAGGTTCGAGGAGAACAGAGAGATACGTTCACAAGAGCGTCATGAGATGAAGCAATCTTAGAAGAGAGGGAGGCGGTATACATTGTCAAGCGTCGACCCAGAGGGCTAGACGTGGGAAAGAAAAAACAGAAGACAAATCCAGAATGTTGAGCAGGTGGTTCAGACAGCATGGAATGTGGGTTGGAGGGTGGATGATGCCATGGTCCAGACCATGAACAATACCTGGTACAGTCAGGCTCCTGTGTGTGTGAGCCAGAGAGTCGCCATGTCTACTTATCTGGTACTTCCAGGTACCTGGTACGTTTCCATGAAACCTCTGAAGTACTCCAACCCTTAGTGATAGCCAGGTGTATGTTAAGACACGATGGAATTTTGGGCCCTAAAATTGGAAACTAGTCAGGAACGTGTGGGATGAGCGTGGAAGCATTTATCCACCTTCTGAGTTGAAGGCGAAAAAGAAATCTTCATTTGTGTAATAGCCACAGATCATTGTCAGTCCAACACGTGTGATTTCCACTTTCTATCTAAAATTGGAAGAGAGAGAGAGAGAGAGAGAGAGAGAGAGAGAGAGAGAGAGAGAGAGAGAGAGAGAGGAGCGAGACCCAACGACTGAATTTATGTTCTAGGAGAGAGAACGTGATATATGTCAGTGTTTTTTGCTCAAGAGAACACGTTTGCGAATGTATGAACTGGTATGATAAAGTCTTGGACCGTTGCACAGGCACACCTGCGTGTCATCATCCCTCTTATCAACAGATGAAAATGTTCCCTTAACTTTTCTTTATATCATATTTTCTAAGACGTTGATATTGGCTATCTTGGCCCCTGGCTCCGTGTGGCTGAAGATAAAACGCTATGACTGTTTCTCATGACTAACCACTGATGACGGATTTGTAGGAGGGGGAAAACTCTTGAAGAGGGGGTGGAGGGGGGGGGGTGAATTCGTTGAAGAGGTTCCTGAAGGTGTTTAGCTGAAGGGATGGGTTTTGGGAGCTGAATGTTTCCTGGAGGGACGAGTTGTAGGAGACGAAGACTACTTTTGGGAGGGAAATTGTGTTGGAGGATACTTCCCGAGTGTTGGTTTGAAGGGACGGGTTCTTGGGAGGCTGAGTCCTCCAACGATTTTTCTGGGAGGAGCTTGTCCCGGTCGTGCGTGCGATGACGACGAGAAGAGAAAGCAAAGTTTGAAGGGTGCTAAAGAAGAGAGAGAGAGAGAGAGAGAGAGAGAGAGAGAGAGAGAGAGAGAGAGAGAGAGAGAGAGAGAGAGCTCTGAACTCAACGTAAGGCGCGTCCAGACTGCTCCACCAAACTCTCCAGATTCGCGAACTGAACCAGGTCCTTAGGACAAGGCCCGACGATAGTTCTCATGAGTTCTCCAACACGGAAACAAAGCTGTTAGGCTATTCAATATGTCATCATGGAGATCAAAAAATGAGAATAAGAATGACAATAATGATAATGATAATGATATGATGATGAAAATGTGCGCTACTCCCTCAAAGCCTACATCCTACAGAAGGACAGAGCCAGCTCTCTTGCCACAGAGATTTCTATGCCTTACAAGAATAAACAGAAAACAGATATTCCATCTGTCTAGTTTTCGCTCAGGAGACGAAGTACTTTCTTGCACACACACACACACACACACACACACACACACACTCACACACACACACACACACACACATCCTGACTTGAACTATGCATCATTGTGAAAAAGACGAAAAAAAGTAATCACGTTTCTTCCCTTAAGTCGAATATGTTTATATCCTCTTTTTTTTTTTTTCCACCTAAGATCTTAACTCTGAAACGTACAATTACAAATTGCCTCTTCAGACCCGAACATTCTTTTTTGTCGGAAAAAAAGCTGTGGACATTTCCTTTCCCTAAAAAGCTGTGGACATTTCCTTTCCCTAAAAAGCTATGGACATTTCCTTTCCCTCAAAAGCCGTGGACATTTCCTTTCCCTAAAAAGCTGTGGACATTTCCTTTCCCTAAAAAGCTGTGGACATTTCCTTTCCCTAAAAGGCTGTGGACATTTCCTTTCCCTCAAAAGCCGTGGACATTTCCTTTCCCTCAAAAGCCGTGGACATTTCCTTTCCCTCAAAAGCCGTGGACATTTCCTTTCCCTAAAAAGCTGTGGCCATTTCCTGTCCCTAAAAAGCTATGGGCATTTCTTTTCCCTAAAAAGCCGTAGATTTTTTTCCCTAAGAAGCTGTGGACATTTCTTTTCCCTAAAAGGCCGTAGATTTTTTTCCCTAAAAAGCTGTGGATATTTTCTTTCCCTGAAGCCTATGTTATTCAAAGTAAACTAGAAATGAGTCGATTGGAAGTAAGGCAGAACCTCAGTTGTTATAGACTGATAAGTCGGGAATTGGTGGTTTGAGTGATGTGGTTACAGTAAATGTCTAGATTAATATATCTAGAACTAGTGTCTAGATTGATATGTCGACAGCGAATGTCTAGAGTGTGCCAGGGGAACGTCACAGTCGAAATCATACTTTACGAAGACAAGAAAGAAGTTTTGCCATGGAAGTAGAACAAATTACGAAGAAATTGAAGTCAGAGATTCCACTTAATTGCAGATATTTCCTTATGCACGTTGACCTTAATACGAGAACGACTTAGAACCGATAGTTCCAAAAGGTGTAATCAACGGGAAGGCCTCACCTCAACATCTGTATAAAACTGGTCTCAAAAACGTATACAAGAATCCTTCGACATTTGCGATAGCGGATTCCCGAACGAGTGAGATTAAATCCGGTCAAAAGGATCTCGCTTGTTTTTTTTTTGGTTTTGTTTACCTTTAAGGAGTTGGTGGGTGTCCCTCGAGGTTCTTGCAGAGTCCTGTGCTCAGAGAGCTACGTGAGGAAGAGGGAGAAAGAGAGTGTTAGGGGGGGTGTGTTTGTCCCTGTGTCCTACAATCCTCTGGCTCTCTCTCCGTGGCTGCTGGTGTGACTGGCTGAAGAGGATTCACTCGATGGTGATGGGGGAGAATTGATAACGGTGCCTGGTGTGCCCCTCTGATAACATCACGATAAGAGCGCTGAAGGAAATGTGGATAGCTGGGGGAGGGTGGGGGTGTAGAAGGGAGGATGGAGAGTGGGTGGGGGAGGGGTAAAGGCAGAGAGAGAGAGAGAGAGAGAGAGAGAGAGAGAGAGAGAGAGAGAGAGGGTTGCAAGACTTCGTCGTACCTCCCCGACACTAGGGACTGGGGGAGAAAGGGGGAGTGAGTGAGGGTGGGTGGGGGGAGAAGGAGATTGCTAACCATTGAACTGTTCGAGGCAGAGCTGAGCACAGCCTGGTGCCGGTGTCAGCGGAGGTGAAAATCTCTCTCTCTCTCTCTCTCTCTCTCTCTCTCTCTCTCTCTCTCTCTCTCTCTCTCTCTCTCTCTCTCTCTCTCTCTCTCTCTCTCTCTCTCTCTCTCTCTCTCTCTCTCTCTCTCTCTCTCTCTCTCTCTCTCTCTCTCTCTCTCTCTCCATTGTGACAGAGGAACATGATGTGTTATCTTTGATCCATGTGTGTGTGTGTGTGTGTGTGTGTGTGTGTGTGTGTGTGTGTCTGTGTGTAGTGTGTCTGTGTGTGTGTGTGTGTCTGTGTGTGGACAAGAAATGAACCTGTTTGTGGGAGTAGCCATCATTTCTGCTGCTTCCCAAGCCACCGTGGCCTCTTAGAAAGAAAAAAGAAAAAAAAAATGGTGTTCAACATTGACGATGGCTCTTAGTTCGTCGTGTGACTATCTTATCTAACGTATCAGGGATATTCCGCAATCACTTGATAAACTCGTAGATAAACATGAGATAAGGCACCTTACAACCCCCAACCCCCCAACCCTCCAACTGCCAGGGAGGTTGTAAACTTCCTCTTCTTTTATAACCCATCGACTAACGCCACCTCCCCCAAAGCATACAAACAGAAGAGGGTTCTACCACTAGAATCCAAGAGTCCTACTTCCTTTTGAAGTACGTTATCCGTGGCTGTCCACTGACCTTATTGGAGAAGGTACTTAGGCCGTGAGATCGAAGTGATATACGATAGACGTCAGAGCGTCCTTTGGACTTTGCAGGTTATATGGAGACTTGGTCAGTGTATCTATCAATGTCCTGTTTGCTACTGAGCCCAACACATGTTTCAACGAGTTTTGTATGATACTGATTGCATAAATGGGTAGATCGAGGTCACAGGCCTTTAACCTTGCAGTCGACATTGGGCCCCAATGGTGCGCTCAAATGTGTAATTAATCTCATATGGAAAGAAGAATTGGTCTGAATAATGTATATGAGGTATAATACCAGGTATTAATGCTCACACGAGTCTTGATTGAGACAAACTAGTTTTGAAGAATGAATTGAGGTTAGGTCTTGAAAATTCTTCACTGTATAAATGAAGAATAAATCACCACCTCGAGACACGAAACCCTTTGCCAAGATGTCTTGGCTGTGCAGTAAGAGCAACACTTTTATCAGTGAGTCTTGCCTTATCCTTATCTTTACATTCTCAACAAACACCCAGGTTTCTGGGACTCCACAATCAAAACATGAGTGTAGTCACTGGTAAGAAAAGATTGTGACGTACCGCCATAGGAAATGTTTCGGATAAGAGGATGAATCAAAGTATTCCATTTGTCTTAGACGTGACAGTTTAAGACTAGGAACATTCTTTATTTGTTTAGCTCACTTGATACAGCCCCCTTCCGTAAGGAACGATACAGGAGTTGCTGAATGGGACAGTGTACTCAGCATGTATCCTGAGACCGACATGGCTAAAAGAAACTGACGATAGATTCTGCACCAACCTGATGCTTAGGTCATCATGCCACAGAGTTTGACATGTGGGGCGGAAATCGCTGGCTTCTAGATTCGTTCATGGCGAAGTCTTAGTGCCACTGTGTTACAATCTGACGTGCATATTTTCCACGGATCATTTTACAGTATCATCGCTCAGTTCCTTGAGCACGACGGTAGATGGATGGGTCTGTCGACGGCGCTACGCCGCTCGACATCAAGTGACAGTCATACGCATACATACCCCTTCCCTGTACGCAGAGGCCAGCTAGAGAAGGCGATAGCCACCCCGTGTATCGCCCCCGCACGCAAACAGCGACAGGCCAGCGCGGGAGGAGGGCGTGGGTGCGTGCGTCGCCCTTGACGCTCAAGCTTTATCAGACAGACCCACCCTCCACACGCACCATCGATGACTGGTGACCTAGTGATCCTCCTCCTTCCTCTCCTGGTGATCCTGGGGGCGTCCTCGTCTGTCAGCTGTAGTGACCCTGCCGGTGAGTGTCCAGCCAGCTCGGTACGACGTGGCACCTGCTTTCGTGATTCTTACGTTAACGTTCTTATCTTTGGATTGCAATGGGGTCATCGTTGACCGATATCTTATCGAAGTATCATAGAGTGACACCTTTTGCTAAATATTTCTACAGATAGCACCAAAGATTGTTGCTAACCATAGGGCAAGCAGATACACATACTTAACATATGCCCAACACATACCTCCCCCCCCCTCATATATACTGAACATATGCTCAACACATATCCCTTACATATACTTAAGCAGTACATATGTGTCATTTCACCTTTTCTAGGGTTACATACCATTGGGTTTACCTCATCCCTCGACTTGCACAGCTTGGTGAAGACATATATGAGTCCAGTGAACACTTGAGATTTTGATTTTCAAAACACCAAGTACAGTGGTTTCTCACTCTGTCTAACTCTGTCACTCGTGTAATCTAGACACTTACAAACGGTGATTACAGAGCAGGGTGATAAGTATAAGTGCCTGGATGATGTCACCATACACTGGTAACTTTGCTGCTCGCTGTATAAAGTCGTCATACGTCTACTCCAGTCTCACCTTCCTGCTGCGCCTCATTACCTGATGTTCGCCCTCTTTAGATTTCAACTCTTTCCTGATAACAAAGTACACCTTTCTAGAATAAGTCATCAGCTTTTACAGTTTCTCTCTGAAGTGTTCCACTACAACCATGTCATCTGCATACAGCAAATGGTTCACCCACCCCATCCTTACCTGCCTTTTCAGTTGCCACTTCCCCATCCGTATTCCTCGCTGTCACCCATTTTGATCCATTGCTATATTTACCTCTTTTCTAAATATAATCTCTCTCCTTTTATCTTCTTTTTCAGCTCTCGTACCCTCCTTTCAATTCCCCTTCACCTTCTCGTGTACTCCTCCCGATCAGTCACACTCCTTACGTCCAACTAACGACCATACACCTCCCTCTCCCTTCGCAAGAGCAATTGAATTACATCATTCCATCACTCACTACATTTTCTCACACGTCTACATCTCGCTTTCCGCATGCGATGCACTTCATCTGCATACTTGAGCTCTGTATCCCTAAATAACTTCCAGTTCTCCTCCATTTCTCTGGTTTCATTTACTCTCACCGTATATCACTTTCCATCCAATTTCTCTTGGTAGTAGTCCTACACACAGGCCAGTTTTCTAAGCTCACTCTCTTTCACTTCTTCTTTCACATGTCAGCGTCAGCTTCGTCAGGAGCAGCCGGCGAAGACGCCGTCAAGAGTGGCGAAGTGGACGTTAAAGTTTATGAGCTGCAGGCGGACGTCTGGGCACCAGCCAGTCTAGATGTATTCCTCCGCTACAGTCTCTCGCAGAAGGTGAGGCCTGGGATCGTTCTGTAACAGTCTTTTCCCCTTACTGTCTCACTAACCAGTCTCCAGTTACCTAAGATTTAATGATAACATGACTATTTTCCAGCAGACAACTTGTACAAGGACACATCAGTTCTTCTGTTATATGATTTTCCCATGCTCTGTCCTCCAGCAGATAACCTCGTCATAGACCATCAGGTCTTCTGTTATCTGGCTTCCCTATGTACTGTCCTCCAGCAGACAACCTGGTCATAGACCATCAGACCCTCTGTTAACTGGCTTTTCCATGTATTGTCCTCCAGCAGATAACCTCGTCGTAGACCATCAGGTCTTCTGTCGTCTTGTTTTCTTCCCCTTGTACCACCATGTTCTTTCAGCCTTACCCACATCTAGGCTGCTGATATTCAGTCCACAAACATAACAACCTCTCCACCTCGCACATAACACTTGACATCACGTAACTCACACGACTCATTCTTCATGACTCTATATTTTTCTGCGGTGGGCGCTACGCGCTTACATATCCATGTGGCAAAAACTCCCTGACAATTAAGTAACCTCGACTCCTGAAGTGTCAACAAAAGAAGCTGACCCCCAGCAGTGCCACGAATGACATTACTGACCTCTTCAAGGGTATGAGGGGTTGAACTCCAATCCTTCCTCCCAATCCTCCCGCCACTTCCATATACCTAGGTATTTCGAATCTCCATCACTACCCAGGGGTTGAGGAAACTTCCCGCGGCGTCAGGTTTGGTTGAGAAAGCTCCCCAGGTGTCAGGTGTGGTTGAGAAAGCTCCCCAGGTGTCAGGTGTGGTTGAGAAAGCTCCCCAGGTGTCAGGTGTGGTTGAGAAAGCTCCCCAGGTGTCAGGTGTGGTTGAGAAAGCTCCCCAGGTGTCAGGTGTGGTTGAGAAAGCTCCCCAGGTGTCAGGTGTGGTTGAGAAAGCTCCCCAGGTGTCAGGTGTGGTTGAGAAAGCTCCCCAGGTGTCAGGTGTGGTTAAGAAAGCTCCCCAGGTGTCAGGTGTGGTTGAGAAAGCTCCCCAGGTGTCAGGTGTGGTTGAGAAAGCTCCCCAGGTGTCAGGTGTGGTTGAGAAAGCTCCCCAGGTGTCAGGTGTGATTGAGAAAGCTCCCCAGGTGTCAGGTGTGGTTGAGAAAGCTCCCCAGGTGTCAGGTGTGGTTGAGAAAGCTCCCCAGGTGTCAGGTGTGGTTGAGAAAGCTCCCCAGGTGTCAGGTGTGGTTGAGAAAGCTCCCCAGGTGTCAGGTGTGGTTGAGAAAGCTCCCCAGGTGTCAGGTGTGGTCGAGAAAGCTCCCCAGGTGTCAGGTTTGGTTGAGGAAGCTTAGCACGGTATCAGGTGTGGTCGAGAAAGCTCCCCAAGGTGTCAGGTATCGATCCTCCCCTATAAGCAAATAGCAATGGTTGAATTCCATTGAGACGATGAATGGATGGCCCAAGAAGGCCAGGGATAGTGTCAGTCCTGAGAATGGTTGATACCAACAGTGCCAGAAATGGATGATACTCCATCAGTGCTGGGAATGGGTGACCCCATCAGTGTCAGGAATGGTTGACCCCCAACAGTGCCAGGAATGTGTGACCCCATCAGTGACAGGAATGGTAAACTCAAACAGTGCTAGGAATGGGTGACCCCCTCAGTGCCAGGGATAATTTACCCTAACAGTGCTAGGAATGGTTAACTCCACATTGCTAGGAATGGTTAACTCCACATTGCTAGGAATGGTTAACTCCACATTGCTAGGAATGGTTAACTCCACATTGCTAGGAATGGTTAACTCCACATTGCTAGGAATGGTTAACTCCACATTGCTAGGAATGGTTAACTCCACATTGCTAGGAATGGTTAACTCCACATTGCTAGGAATGGTTAACTCCACATTGCTAGGAATGGTTAACTCCACATTGCTAGGAATGGTTAACTCCACATTGCTAGGAATGGTTAACCCCACAGTGCTAGGAATGGTTAACTCCACATTGCTAGGAATGGTTAACTCCACATTGCTAGGAATGGTTAACCCCACAGTGCTAGGAATGGTTAACTCCACATTGCTAGGAATGGTTAACTCCACATTGCTAGGAATGGTTAACTCCACATTGCTAGGAATGGTTAACTCCACATTGCTAGGAATGGTTAACTCCACATTGCTAGGAATGGTTAACTCCACATTGCTAGGAATGGTTAACTCCACATTGCTAGGAATGGTTAACTCCACATTGCTAGGAATGGTTAACTCCACATTGCTAGGAATGGTTAACTCCACATTGCTAGGAATGGTTAACCCCACAGTGCTAGGAATGGTTAACTCCACATTGCTAGGAATGGTTAACTCCACATTGCTAGGAATGGTTAACCCCACAGTGCTAGGAATGGTTAACTCCACATTGCTAGGAATGGTTAACTCCACATTGCTAGGAATGGTTAACTCCACATTGCTAGGAATGGTTAACTCCACATTGCTAGGAATGGTTAACTCCACATTGCTAGGAATGGTTAACTCCACATTGCTAGGAATGGTTAACTCCACATTGCTAGGAATGGTTAACTCCACAGTGCTAGGAATGGTTAACCCCACAGTGCTAGGAATGGTTAACTCCACATTGCTAGGAATGGTTAACTCCACATTGCTAGGAATGGTTAACCCCACAGTGCTAGGAATGGTTAACTCCACATTGCTAGGAATGGTTAACTCCACATTGCTAGGAATGGTTAACTCCACATTGCTAGGAATGGTTAACTCCACAGTGCTAGGAATGGTTAACTCCACATTGCTAGGAATGGTTAACTCCACATTGCTAGGAATGGTTAACTCCACATTGCTAGGAATGGTTAACTCCACATTGCTAGGAATGGTTAACTCCACATTGCTAGGAATGGTTAACTCCACATTGCTAGGAATGTTAGAACAGGGCAAAAATGCCAGGTATGGTTGACCTTACGACATGCAAAGTAAGTACGACAGACGGAGCTATGGTAAAATATCACCTCCCATTTCACCACGACGAAATAGTCCGTCACCAGAATACCACAAAAGGTGGAAGCCCATGGCTTTGGAAAGTTTGTTTGTTTGTTTGTTTTACTTCTACGATCACAGGAATAGTGAATGTGCATGACCAAGATATTTTAGATAGAGGGGTGGAAAAAAAAGAAAAGAAAATATTATAGCCATAATTTCTACGTTTGGTGTAAGTCACTACACCATTGATCGTAGCACCAACGGCACAAGACGGTGATCGTAGCACCAACGGCACAAGACTGTGATCGTAGCACCGGCGGGGCACAAGACGGTGATTGTAGCACCGGCGGGGCACAAGACGGTGATTGTAGCACCGGCGGGGCACAAGACGGTGATTGTAGCACCGGCGGGGCACAAGACGGTGATTGTAGCACCGGCGGGGCACAAGACGGTGCTTGTAGCACCGGCGGGGCACAAGACTGTGATTGTAGCACCGGCGGGGCGCAAGACGGTGATCGTAGCACCAGCGGGGCATAAGACGGTGATCATAGCACCGGCGGGGCACAAGACGGTGATCGTAGCACCAGCGGGGCACAAGACGGTGATCGTAGCACCGGCGGGGCACAAGACGGTGATCGAAGCACCAGCGGGGCATAAGACGGTAGTCTCCCTCTCTTGTCGTAGATCTATTGTCCCTCGTATGGATTATTACACATAACAAATCTCGTTTATTACCTCCTACCCTTAATAATGCATGCAGCCGGTGGATTCGTGTCCAACATTAGCAAGATCTTGTATCTTGTAAGGGACTCATTGTGAGTTTGTTCGAGACGTTCATAAATCTCCCAAATGTGTGGTTTGGGTGGGAGATTTATGACGACGTGTGCATTTGTCCCAAAGCCAGCAGGTATTCACCAGGAAGATGAGATAGCACCTACTGACGATGAATTTGTTGGACAGACTACTCTGATAGTGACTAACTTACAATGGAAGACACTTGACGCGTCCTACTTACACGTAAGAACTCCATCTTTATCTGTGATCAATATAGCGCGGAACGATTGCTCGTCTCCCTCTCTTTCTCTCTCTCTCTCTCTCCCTCTCAACCAGGGCTACGCTGCCTCAAGTGAAGTGAGCGTTTGCACTCGCGTCAAGCCTTCCAGTCTCACGCCCTTGGAACCTTACGTGTCCATGTCGGCCTCCGACGCTATGTCAGACTCCCTTCTCATCTGTGAGTACCTGCGAAATGTGTTCTGTGGCTCTGAGTCGCACCTTTAAACTCCGTCCTCTGTCGTAATATCACATACCATGTTTGTTTACGTTGTATCGGAAATGCTCAAAAGTTGAAGTCTTTTCCAGATCGACGGGGTCGTCGGAATAGCCTCATGTACAACGCCAAAAAGCAAACTGGGTCCCTGGACTTCACGACGGAGTTGGTACTTCACCAGTGGGTCCACTACTGTCACATCTTCTCCTCGGGCTGGTACCGAGCCTTTGTCGAAGGGAAGGAAAGGGCTTACGGTTATCTGGAGACAGAGGTGATCCCACTGCCACTCAACAGCACCTTGACCATCGGCCAGGAACAAGACCTGGTGGGTGAAGGTTTCGACCTGACACAGGTCTTCCACGGTCACGTCGCCCAGGTCAACATCTGGAACTGGAGCCTCACGCAGAAGGAAGTCGAGGACATGGCCTCCTGCAGACGTCATGCGGAAGGAAATGTATTCTCTTCAGATGAGGACGAGTTGGAGAACTTCGGTGTTTCGGTTGAGACGGTGAAACTTCACACGCTTTGCGAGAAGGGCACTGACTTTGTCATTTTCCCAGAGCCGCGAGATCTAGAGGCATCCAAACTCATGTGTCAGAGGGTCGGCCATGTTATCTTCGGCCCGAGAACAACGGAGGAAAATGTGAAGCTTCACAACACGTCCTTACAGTTTGTCGAGACCTGCGCTGCCAACTACCACCTGTGGGTCGGGTTGACTGACGAAGTAGAAGAGGGAACATGGCGTAGATTTTCCGATAATGAAGTTGTGAATGCTACGCTGTTGTTTGAGCCAGGACAGCCCAATGGAAACACTAGCGAGAATTGTTTGTTCATGGCTCAGGGAAGCGGCTTGTGGGTGGACATGATCTGTCTAGCAGACTGGCTCGCTTGTGTCCCTTGCATCAAGCGACAGGACCCTCCGCTACGCCTAAGAGGACTATGCTCCCGAAGGGAACCAGAAACCTACTACGAAGTTCTTGGCTACACCGCTGGCAAACCGTATTTCCATGGTTTTTACGGCTTTATGATCTACACCGTAGGTCAAGGTGAGTGGCATCTGAAGGACATCAAGAAGAGTGAGGTTTTGGCCTGGCTGAAGATGACCTCAGCGAATAGGTACCCAATAGGACACAACATGTGGACGATCAGCGCTGCCGTCTGCGGCCTCTTCGCTGGTACGGAAGTGGAGCTGAGCCTCTCGGCCTGCGACGACACGCAGTTCACGTGCGCCAACGGCGACTGCATACCGAAGGAACGACGCTGCGACCTGAGGGACGACTGCATCGACCACACGGACGAGAGCGACTGCAGCCTCGTCGTGATGCCGGAGAGTTACCGTTCCGGGAGGCCTCCCGACGCCGCTGTGGACGGCGGGGCGGCCGTCGATCTCGCGGCAGTCGTCCACATCCTCCGCTTCATGCAGATCGACGACATCAGTCGCACCGTCAGGCTGGAGATGACGGTCGACATCGTGTGGAAGGACGTCAGGCTAAAGTACCTCAACCTGAAGGAGGTCATGGAGGGGAACAGACTATCCTCGAAGGAGATGGAGAGTGTGTGGCGTCCGTCACTCGATTTCCCGAACCTTTATGACGGGAATATCAAACTACAGAAAGAGGCAGTGTACCTTCTAAAGACGGGACAGCCTCTCCCCTCAGACTTCAACGATGTCAAAATGGGTATGACTTCCCCATTAGGTTCGACTGCCCTAATAAAGTGATGACGAGTCATGATATATCTAATCGTGTGCTGTAGAAAGTAATTATCTATCTTCAGTAGTTTATATGTATATATATATATATATATATATATATATATATATATATATATATATATATATATATATATTTCATTATTATTATTATTATTATAATACTTTGTCGCTGTCTCCTGCGTTAGCGAGGTAGCGCAAGGAAACAGACGAAAGAATGGTCCAACCGACCCACATACACATGTGTAGACATACACGTCCACACGCGCACATATACATACCTATACATTTCAACGTGTACATATATATACATACATAGACATATACATATATGCACATGTACATAATTCATACTTGCTGCCTTTATTCATTTCCGTCGAGACGCCGCCACACATGAAAGTGACTCCCCCCTTCCCCCCGCACACGCGTGAGGTAGCGCTAGGAAAAGACAACAAAGGCTACATTCGTTCACAGTCAATCTATGTCTGTCATGTATAATGCACCGAAACCACAGCTCCCTTTCCACATCCAGGCCTCACAAAACTTATACGAATATATAAGTTAGCATACAAGCCAGCGGTTAGCATTCCTGCATAGGGGTCCCGGGTTCGATCCTGGCTGTTGGAGGTTTGTATGTTCTATGAAGGTGCGCGTTTCTCTGCACTATGTTCATATATATATATATATATATATATATATATATATATATATATATATATATATATATATATATATATGGAAAGGATCACAATTTTGCGCGTGATCAAGATATTCCTATGAGTCCAGAGGGAAAATGAAACACGATAAGTTCTCAAGTGCACTTTCGTGTAATAATCACACCATCAGGAGAGACACAAGAGAGAAATATAAGTCAGTTGATATACATCGAAGAGACGAAGCTAGGACGCCATTTGGTAAACATGTGATTGTCCAAAACATACGATTGTCCATCAACTGACTTACATTTCTCTCTTGTGTCTCCCCTGATGATGTGATTATTACACGAAAGTGCACTTGGGAACTTATCGTGTTTCATTTTCCACGAGGACTCTTAGGAATATATACGTGTATATATGTGTGTGTATATATATATATATATATATATATATATATATATATATATATATATATATATATATATATATATATATATACATACATATATACTTTTTCCACTGCAGACACGATGTACATGGGCGAATCTGCTTTACTGACACAGAAGCAACACTACATGTAAGTCTTTGTGAATATGATTGTCATTTTATGGTATGGAACTCCACTGCCCAACTTAATGTTCTTAAAGAAGTTGTTTGACCTCTGTACTATCCCCGATTTGTTTTCTAATGAGTCTGCTTTTCTCGAGTCTTTCAAAGTCCTTATCAACCACATAATCAAAGTCAGGCATTAAAAGATCACTTTCTTTTTCTCCTGTTGATGTATCGTGTCTTATATTTTCAGTCTGCATGCTACTATGTGGACATTCTATCGCATTCACTGTAAGAACTTGTGTCTCCATGACTCACCACCTTCATGAGAATCTGAATCTTTTCCTCTCTCACTCTCTGTCCCGTTATAACTCAAATCTTTCAGTGTTATAACCTTACCATTCGTGATTAGCGAGTGTCTTTTCACCTCCTGCACCATCCTGATTGTATCTTGACTGTTGACGGTAAAAAATCCGCCTTGCTTTAAGCCTCCTACACCGACGTAACCTCTGTCACATCTTTGCAGTGGCACCTTTGCCTGTCGCTTCGACATGTTCTACTATCCCTTCGACACCCAGCGATGTTCGGCTCTCCTGCAGCTGTCCTCCGTGAACATGGAGGTTGTGGCCTTCTCCGAGGACATGGCCAGGGCGGTGTACCTGGGGGACAAGGATCTTCCTTCGTATATCATCACCAAGTACCAGGTCCTCGTGACCCACCAAGCCAACAACAACAGCACCAGTTACAGTGTCCTGTCGGTCAGTGACTGTCACCCTTCCAGTTGTAACCTCTAGCAGGATGTCTCTCCTGACGAGGAAGACTGTCGCGTTATCTTATCATTTGTAAGTCCCTATCAGGTCAAGCCAGATGACCTCCTCCTGTAGGTCTTTAATAGGTCAGTCCATATGACCTCCTCCTGTTGATCTTTGATAGGCCAAGCCAGACGACCTTTTCCTGTAGATCCTTAATAGGTCAAGTCAGATGACCTTCCTCCTGTAGATCCTTAATAGGTCAAGTCAGATGACCTTCCTCCTGTAGATCCTAATAGGTCAAGCCAGATGACCTTTCTCCTGTAGATCCTTACTTTAATTCCAGGAAATGTAATTTACCCATATGTCTTGGTCTTCATCGTTTCCCGTGCCTTAGAACTGGGGAAAATTACATAACAGAGATTACATTAAGTCTGCAGGACAAGCCAAGTTACGCTATAGTAGGAGATCCTTAGGAATATTTTCATGTTCTCAAAGTGGCTTTACTAGAAATACGCTCGCATTTGCTGCCAGTTCGTTCGTATACCAGTAAACATCGTTCTTTTAAAGCACGAATAATGTCGCTCGTTCGCATTCAAGACATAAAACCATATCCACACTCCAGATCCAAGGGACAATCTCTTTCTCTTTCTCAACTTAAAGTTTGTCTGTCAGCAGAAGCGAAGGGTAAAGGAGGTCAAAGCTCCTTGTCTCTATCTACGTTAGACGAGCGTAATTCTGATACGGCCTAACGATGTGATTACGCAGTACTGACAAAGATTACATCTGTCACTCTGTGCATTGTTGCCAGAACTGAAAACTTGTGTTTTGTAACCATGAGTTCGGCTGTAAGGTCTGCTCAGTGCTTTCCCTACATGCAAAATGCACAGAGAGATGCGCACAGTCACACACACACACGCACAGTTTAGACACAACGGAATGCAAGTGTGAGGGATTTGGACATTGGTGGAATAATTGGAGGGTATAGCGTTCCAGCAGCAAATGAGACTGAAGAAGAAAAGCTGGATTCGCTGAAAAAAGGAATGTTGAGTGAGTATGTGGTTTAAGGAAAGTTAAGTACATAAGAAATTATGGGTTGATGGGACTGGGAACCTGTGGGAATTAATTTTGGACTATGTGAGGATTGAAAGGTGTTCATACAATAGGTTTTTGGAAGTGAACGTGTTCAGAAGGGCTACACCTTACCAAAAGTTTTGGCTGTATTGAGGGCAAAATCCTTCAAGGGATGATGACCAGACAATAGTCAGATAGGGAAGAATATCACCCGTGGATCTCGCCTTGCGGAAGCCATACTGGTGTTCAAAGGGGAGACTGTGAGATTTGAAATGTTTAAGGATATAGGAGGTTGAGGAGGGGATTCAAAGACTCCTGACATGGAAGAAATTAAAGCAACAGGACTATAGTTCGAGGGTGTCAGAAGGGTCACCTTTTCTTAGGCATGGGATGTGCCAACGCATGCTAGCAAGAGGAATGAAAAGCTCATTAGAGAGAAAAAAAAAAAAACAGTGTAGACGAGCAAGCATAGGTGCAAGTTCAGAGGCATACTTTCAGTACACGAGAATGGATATGTGTGTGTGTGTGTGTGTGTGTGTGTGTGTGTGTGTGTGTGTGTGTGTGTGTAGCACATATCTTCCTTTGACGAGCATGAGCTTCATTCAGCACAGCCACTGGGTTGTACATTCTTCGCCCTTGGGACTGGTAGTACAGTTATACACAGCGAGGCACGTTCTGTACCTCGGTATTGACCAACCACTGTTTGCTGTATGTTGTGAGGGTATTCAGTTCTCTCATTTTGCGGAAAAGCCCTCATAGAATACTCATCTATCTTGCATGAGCATTTGATTATAGCCACAGAAATGCATGATTAATAGCCTAGGTAAGAAAACACGGTAAGCAAATCCGGTGGAATTTGTTATAGAGTGTAGGGTAAAAAAGGTGGACCTCGTCTCATGAAAACAAAATGTAGTCAATTCTTTATTCTACGTTGGAGGCTCCAGTCACGGACAAAAGTCCACATCAAAGCTGGGCCTTAATTTTGAATCATAGAGAGGATTATGAAAGGGAAAGACAAGTGACAAGGGAAAGTATTTACGAACTCTGAGATGAAAAACCTCTTGTAGAATGTGCCAGGTCATAGTCATTGGGAAAGACATGAAAAAGTAGAGAGTTCCAAAACTTCGAGGTGTACAGAAAGAAACAGTTATCAAAACGGCCCACCCTGAAAACGGCCCACCCTGAGTTGCCAACCTCTCAAATGTAACTGTCGTGTTTTATTTTTCTTAATGTAAGTACCAATTAGGTGGAGGTTATCTATAAGTGTACCTGCCGGGTGGATTCCATACATCTTATAATGTCATGTCAGGTGTAGCTTACATTATGGTGTACTGCATGTGAGGTTTACCTTACTGTTCATTTCCACTGGTGGACTTTGCCCCTACATTGTGTTCACCTGTGAAAATTACACGTTGTGTACGGGGGTGGAGTTTACCTTAAAGTTTGTATCCACAGATAGAGTTTACCTTACATGATGTGTCCACGAGTGGAGTTTAGCTTATACATTATGAAGATGGATGAACGTTATTAGTCATCTCTAAGGTAGATGGTGTTATGCAGCTTATCGTGATTCACTCGGCCTTTCATGGTGTTAAGTCCTTTAGCCTATCGTGGTATCATGTAGTTTATCGTGGTTAAGGTAGGCTATTGTGGTATCATGTAGTTTATCGTGGTTAAGGTAGCCTATCGTGGTATCATGTAGCTTATCGTGGTTAAGGTAGCCTATTGTGGTATCATGTAGTTTATCGTGGTTAAGGTAGCCTATCGTGGTATCATGTAACTTATCGTGGTTAAGGTAGCCTATCGTGGTATCATGTACCTTATCGTGGTTAAGGTAGCCTATCGTGGTTCATGTACCTTATCGTGGTTAAGGTAGCCTATCGTGGTATCATGTACCCTCTCGTGTTTCAAGTAGCCTATCGCGGCAAAGCAGCTTATCGGTTTTAAGAGGATGTGTCTGAGAAGTGTGTCGTATGATTTGTTTATATCTATCACTACGAATACTATTGCGAATGGTAGGTTTTGATTGGGTTGAAACCGTCCAGGATGTGTTGTGTGAAGTGTGTATGCAGTGCTGCGGTGGAGTGGTTCGGCCTATAGCCATATTATATAGTTGAGTTTGGGGTATCTTGCTTGATTCTGTTGCTAAACATTTCTTTGAGGAGTCTAGGTATTGGACACAGCAGCGATATAAAGTTGCTAGGAAGAGGGGGGAGAGTCAGGTGGCTTGGTGGATTTTAGTAAGGTTATAATAGTGGCGTCGTTCCGATATCTGGGATTTTGTTGTGTAGCGAAGAGCGGTTGAAGGTGTCTGTAAGCAGCTGGAATACAATCGATTCCAAGTGTTTTATGTGGCAATTTATGTATGTAAAATTTCTGTCTCAGGGGAGTTCTTGAAGAACTTGACCATATTGCGAATGCCAGTGAGGGCAGTTCTTTATTTTGGTATCGTTAAGAAAGTCAGTGGGAGTGTAGGATGGAGCAACAGGTGTCAAAGGATGGACCTTGCGCAAGCGTAGTTTACTTAATATATCTTTCCTTAACAGGTGAACTTTACCTCATACATCGACTTTACATCTGCTTTACCTTATCCATGAGTAAACAGGTGGAGTTCGAACTGCAGCGCCGTTGGCTTGTGATCGTACTAAGTGTATTCCTACCCACCACGTTGCTCCTCATCATCGGCTACTCGACGCTATTCGTCCGTGTAGACCGCCTGCAGGTCAGCCTCACCATGTACGACCTGATTGAGCTAGTCACCGCACCTGACAGCATATCACCCTGCATAGAATATTTATATATATATATATATATATATATATATATATATATATATATATATATATATATATATATATATATATATAATTGCCTTTCCTGCTTTCGTGACGCAGTATCTGAAAAAAATGAACATTGGTCTCATTTGTAGCACTTGAACATTGCACCAAAACCAGAGGATACCACTTACAGACGGACCCCACACACTATTCCTTGATTTACCTTGACTGCTTTGTATGGCTTGTTTCAGTTTATTAACAGCATCGCTCCAGGTGTACCACATCGCCCCACTTCTTCCTATACGATGCAAGACTTTTGGCCTCTTTATTGTTCACTTCCTGACTTCCTTCGCCTCTTCCCTCCACCTCCTCGGTCTCCCCTTTTGCTATATTTCCTCCACTTCTGAAACATAGATCCTCCATCCTCCTTCTCCATCTCACCACACTCCGTTCGGGTTTTTCCACCAGAGTACGCTCACTACTACACCTTTCTCATCTAGAATCGTTTCTTGCATGATCATTCCGTCTCATACCAGATATCATCAAGCATTTCATCCCCGCCACATGCACCCTCTACCTTTCTTTTGTGCTCAGGGCGGAAGACTCGCGTCTCTACGTCACTGTTGGGCTACTACGTTCTTCAAATATATTTGTCTCCACCTAAAAAGACGCTAACCTTTCCCTCCACACGCTTCTTAAACCCACCCACAGGACCCCTCCCCCTGTTCCACCTTGAAGCTCACATCATCCCTCCATGGTTCCATGTCCACTCCCAGGTGTCTAAAACACTCCAGTTCCTCCAAGTCCTCCCAGTTTACTAAATCTTACTTCCGCAGACCATCCCGTCTTATCCACCTTTACTTAACTTTTGTTCACATTTACATGTGAATTTCTTAAATTTACACAATTCCCCAAACACCGTCACCAGCTTGTTAGGCTTCAAGTCTGCTACCAGATCTGTGTCATCCACAAACAAGAACTGATTCACCTCCCACACCAAACCAACCTCAACATACTATAGACTAGCCACTGGCTCCGAGCCCTTGCATTCACCTCCCTCACCACTCCACCCATGAACAGAAGATAGACGGAGTGAGATCACAACATCCCTGACGTAGACCGGAAACCACTCTCCTTCTCTCTCCTAATATAAGATCATCCTCTCCCTCTTCAGGTGCGTCTGACAGTGAGCCTGACGACGCTGCTGGTGCTGTACACCCTCTTCAACAACACGTCGGATGCCCTCCCCGTCACCGCCTACGTCAAGATGATCGACATGTGGTTCTTGTACTGCATCTTCCTCCTGTTCCTTATAAGCGTCTGCCACGTCTTCGTCGAACACCTGGAAATCAGGAACGAGGTGGTCAAGGTCAGGCCATTCCACTACACCCCGCCGCCGCGTCTGACGCCGAGGAACGTTTTGCAGATCGCGCGCGTCGCCGTGGTGCCCACCTTCGTGGTGGTATTCAACGTCGTCTACTGGTCGCTTCTCCTGACCTCCTCGTAGACCTTGCTCTGGTTAAGAGCTACACAGCCCGCTGATGTAAGAAGAAAAGGGATTAAATCAGGTTAATTATTCCCTGGCTCTCTTTCCAGAGGCTTCTGCAGTCCGAGGCTACACTTCTGCTAGTAAAAGGGAAATGTGGAGTCCTTTGGAGTGGGGGAATGACCTTCCTCTTGCGATGTAACCTCTTGCAGATGGAGTTAGGTCCATGTCTATGACCTGGTATGAACAGCACCAGCTGAATATCGAAAACAATCAGGCATGTATGAAAACTGACATCATGTCATATTCACGATAAACGAATCCAGGAAATAAGCCACGATGATAAACACTAGAAGTTGGACACCACCAACACAACACCAGCGGTACACATCAACAACACAACTGCTCTTAAATATCTCCCTACAACAACCCCAGTTGCAGCAAATCTCCAAACAAAAACATCTGCAAATACACATTTCCAACACAACCACTCGCAACAACACATCAACAAAAACATCAGTTGTTGTGCACCTCCAGTGAAATGACAAGCTGCCCTGTATCTCCAACGAAAACGCCATCTCCAACAAGACCAGTGCCACCTATCTCCAACAAAAAGACCAGTTCTCTAACAATATGACATGCTGCTGTGGCATTACTGGTGAGAGTAAAAAGAAAGGTATATTGGAGGAACTTACATGGAAGGAGTACAAGTGATTGCAAGGTATATGAAAGAAAGCGGCAAGTGGTCAAGAGGAATGTGCAGGGGTTGAAAAAGAGGGCAGATAAGAGTTGGGATGAGCGAATATCCGTAAACTTCAGGGAGAATAAGAAGATAGTTTGGAAAAAGCTTAACAGTATGCGAAAAAAACATGAGAACAAATTGGAACATCAGCGAAGGGGGCGAAAGGGGAAGAGGTGACAGGTTGTGATGAAGTGAGGAGATGGAGTGAGTGTTTTGAAGGACTGTGGAATATGTATGATGATAGGGTGGCAAATGTAGAGCGTTTGGGTTGGGGTGGTATGCGAAGTGAAAGTCATGGAGAGTGGTTTGATGACGAGAGAGAAGAGGCGATGTGATGAAAGCTTTGCGTAAGATGAAATGTGGCAAGACGGCTAGAGTGGATGGTATTGCAGCTGAATTCCTCAAGAAAGTGGGTTCCTTGTTGTCAATCGGTTAGTTAGGATTTTCAGTGTATGTATGGATTATAGTGACGTGCCTGAGGATTGATAGAATGCATGAGGTGTAGCAGTTAGGATAAGCTTCATAAGTATCTGAAATCAAACCTACAACTAACATTATTTTCGCCCCTTTAGTTACATAATATGTTCAGGCTTTTTTTTCTCTTTGAAACATTGTTATGCCTTTCTACTCTTACCATACTAAACCATGGATTTCTGTTCCCTTGTATTATTACAAACAACCTCTTTGGAACCCACTGATATGTTCTTAGATATATATGAACCACCTTAACGAACAAAAGCAGAACGCTAAGGTTGCATTTGCAGGTTGGATAACCCTGTAACAACTCCAACATGAGATTATTTAGATGGTAACGAAGGAATCTTTTGAAAGATGAATTTCATTCGCAAAAATATCAGCACAAGACGTTTATACGACGAGGTATGGTAGTCAGAATCTCAAATTTCCTACCTTCTAGTCACCATATGTTGATTTAGCGATTATCCTGTAAAACAAGAGTAGCCTGTATTTCGTAACTGTAATTCAAGAGAATTAAAGGAACTAATTTCCATCAAAAATTGTGAGTAAGTCTTCTTGGGGCCGAATGAGCATTCATATATATTTTAGAAACTGTTGGATTAGATGTTAAGATCCCCTGAGAAACTTATGGAAAAACCGAAGCAACCTTACCTAACCGTACCAAGTCTTACCTAAAACTTCCAGAATCTATCTCCAGATGAGATTATGAACGAGAAATTAGGAGAGCATGGCATTGCCATTAAGAAAATGGAAGGAAGCCAGAGCATTGGATGCGTTAAAGTAACCCTTATTCCTTGCTTGATATGATTACATGTATCATTTTGATTAAGTCTGATAAGAATTAAGGAAAATTAGACTATTCATATAGGGAAGTTCTATAAATCTTTCAAAAGATATAGATTTAAGACAGCAGGTTTTGCACTCTGTATGTTTGACTCGTGTCAGGTTCTGGCTCTATGAATTTTAGCTACTGGTAGAAATGGATTCAGGTGAGCTGTGGCTGGTAATAACGATTAAACTCAATGAAAGACATTTAATTATCCATATAGATTCTTAATAAACTTAATTTCACTATCCAGTGGGCGTTTTCTAAGCTGATTTCGTAAAAACATTTCTGTCACAAACTCGATAAATTCATATCAAGATTGCCAAAAGATAGAAAATGATGACTGCACTTCATAACTAATTTGTTTTTTATCTTTTGATTAACTCAGTCAAGCATATCCAACATTTTCATCATTACTTTAACAATATATATATATTTACTGCAGTGTACCAAATTACGTTTTCTATAAGCGAACAGCAAATGTGTTTCCACCACACGACTGTAAACGACTTGTTTTTGAGAATCTACTTTGACGTGTGATATTGTTATCTCTGACTCTGTGTCCTTAATATGAAGCTTCTTGTGTAAGACGCAAAAAACAGTAGAAAAATATGGTGGCAGCATTGAAAACATGGTTAACAGTCACAAACTACAATGACCCGAGGAAATGACGAGGGCTCCTGTTTCTGTGATCTGAGGCGACGTAAGGACGTGGTGCAAAATGACAACTTCACAACCCCGAGTCTTCCCCCCCTACGGTAATATATGCCAAACAGGTGACATTGTACAATCCTGGAAGACCACTGAAGCAGGGATACAACCCCAGGTTCTGGCAGCAGATTTTAAGATCTCTTGAGGAGAAGGTTACACTACTTTGAGCCTATGATGGAGATGAACTTATGTGATAGGTTTGATTTATTTTGAGTTACTAGCTCCAGTTGATAACCAGCTTGCCTCGTCTACGGTGTTACAGAATGTATTTAACAAATGTGATACACAGTTCCCCCCCCCCCCCCCCCCAAAGAATGATGCACTGGCTGACGGGTATATATTTCGAAAGTGTGTGCAACAAACAGATTCTAAATTACCATCAGACTCAGGAATCTATGCATGGAATGTGAATATGAAGATCAGAAAGAAAATGAGATGAGAGATCGATCAGAATATGGATGCTCAAATGACCCTGTCAGAAAGTCTGTATAGAGGATTACCTTGATTTTGTTGCACTGTCAAAATCTGTGAGCACACCCAAGTACCATTGAAACTGCCAACAAAATGGCTGAAGAAATCCCCCAAAAAATGACAAATGAAAAGAAAACATCAGGAATGAGTACCACACCTAGACACAAACCCGAGGGAATACAAGTTCTGGAAGAAAGAAGAATGCCCTTCATATGGTACAACTTGTAGCAAGGGCAACAAGAAGAATCACTTCACACATAAAGTCAGATCAAATCAGGAAACGTATTCTAGGAGGATAAGTGTCGGTGGCCTTCTTGAGGATGCAGGCAGAGAAAATGATCCTGACGTCCAGTATGTTCCGAAGCTTTCAACATGATGCAGTGACAAGGCCATCATATCCATGGAGGTACGTGGTCAAAAAGTGAAGTTTCAAGTTGACTGTGGTACAAGTGTGAATGTTGTTCTTCAACATATAGTACCTGACAAGCAGTTAAAGCCCTGTTATATATTTGTATGTGAGGTATTCTAAGATGAGCCCATTGGGAGTGTAGCATAGTTACTGTCAAATGTTAGACTTAAAAGAAATATTCTGTAGGTTTTTCTTTGTAATATAGCAGGGAGTTGTACCATTTATGGGTAAGAGAGCAGAACAGATGAATCTGATGACTGTGAATTATGAGAATATTAGTGCAATTGAAGATGTATTCTCAGTTTATAGTGATGTTTTCAGAAGAGTTAAGGAGATTACATGGTGTTGTTAAGCTAAATCTTGATTCATCATCTAACTCAGTAGCAATATCATCAAATGCAAATCGGTATCAAACAAAAGGTTTGTTTTATTATTATTTTTATCATACTTTGTTGCTGTCTCCCTTATTAGCAAGGTAGTGCAAGGAAACAGACAAAAGAATGGCCCAACCCTCTCACATACACATGTATATACGTACATGTCCACACACGCACATATACATACATGTCCACACACGCACATATACATACCTATACATTTCAACGTATACATATATATACATACACAGACATATACATATACACACATGTACACACTTCATACTTGCTGCCTTTATTCATTCCCATCGCCACCCCGCCACACATGAAATGACAACCCCCTCCCCCCCAAACGCGCGCGATGTAGCGCTAGGAAAAGACAACAAAGGCCACATTTGTTCACTCTCATTCTCTAGCTGTCATGTATAATGCACAAAACCACAGCTCCCTTTCCACATCCAGGCCCCACAAAACTTTCCGTGGTTTACCCCAGATGCTTCACATGCCCTGGTTCAATCCATTGACAGCATGTCGACCCCGGTATACCACATCATTCCAATTCACTCCATTTCTTGCATGCCTTTCACCCTCCTGCATGTTCAGGCCCCGATCACTCATAATCTTTTTCACTGCATCCTTCCACCTCCAGTTTGGTCTCCCACTTCTCCTCGTTCCCTCCACCTCTAACACATATATCCTCTTTGTCAATCTTTCCTCACTCATTCTCTCCGTGTGACAAAACCATTTCAATACACCCTCTTCTGCTCTCTCAACCACACTTTTTATTACTGCACATCTCTCTTACCCTTTCATTACTTACTTGATCACACCACATATTGTTCTGAAACATCTCATTTCCAACACATCCACCCTGCTCTGCGCAGTTCTATCTATAGCCCACGCCTCGCAACCATATAACATTGTTGGAACAACTATTCCTTCAAACATACCCATTTTTGCTTTCCGAGATAATGTTCTTGCCTTTCACACATTTTTCAACACTCCCAGAACTTTCGCCCCCTCCCCCACCCTGTGACTCACTTCCACTTCCATGGTTCCATCTGCTGCCAAATCCACTTCCAGATATCTAAAACACTTCACTTCCTCCAGTTTTTCTTCATTCAGACTTACCTCCCAATTGGCTTGTCCCTTAACCCTACTGTACCTAATAACCTTGCTCTTATTCACATTTACTCTCAGCTTTCTTCTTTCACACACTTTACCAAACTCATTTGCCAGCTTCTGCAGTTTCTTACCCGAATCAGCCACCAGCGCTGTATCATCAGTGAACAACAACTGACTCACTTCCCAAGCCCTCTCATCTGCAACAGACTTTATACTTGCCCCTCTCTCCAAAACTCTTGCATTCACCTCCCTAACAACCCCATTCATAAACAAATTGAACTACCATGGAGACATCATGCACCCCTGCTGCAAACTGACATTCACTGAGAACCAATCACTTTCCTCTCCTCCTACTCGTACACATGCCTTACATCCTCGATAAAAACTTTTCACTGACTGTAGCAACTTGCCTCCCACACCATATACTCTTAATACCTTCCACAGAGCATCTCTATCAACTCTATCATATATTTGTTTTTCTAAGTATTTCTCACATACATTCATCAAAGCAAACACTTGATCCACACATCCTCTACCACTTCTGAAACCACACTGCTCTTCCCCAATCTAATGCTCTGTACATTCTTTCACCCTCTCTATCAATACCCTCCCATATAATTTCCTAGGAATACTCAACAAACTGCAATTTGAACACTCACCTTTATCCCCTTTGCCTTTGTACAGTGGCAATATGCATGCATTCTGCCAATCCTCAGGCACTTCACCTTGAGCCATACATACATTGAATATCCTCACCAACCAGTCAGCAACACTGTCACTCCCTTTTTTTAATAAATTCCACTGCAATACCATCCACCTTGCTGGCATAAAGAATTACAGATAGTGAAAGTCAGTGCCCAATTGGATGAACCAATGGAATGGTTAAGTGCTATGGTTATGGAAGCAAGAAGTCAGGCAACTGTAGAATTTGCATTTAATCCATAAGTACCGAAGAAAGAACTGAATAGAGAAATGCATCCATTACCAATAATAGATGGTGTATTACCTGATGTTTTAAAGGCTAGATTGTTTTCAGTTTGGTCTGAGGAGTAATTATTGGTAGTGAATATGAGATGAACAGTCAGGCTATCCTACTACAATTTAGGCACCAGTAGGAACAAATAGATGGTTAAAGGTGCTGTTTGGTTTAGCTGTGAGTAGTGAAATATTCCAAAAAGGGGCTGAATGCATCCCTTGATTGTCTGAAAGGAGTTGTAAATGTACCTGATGACATATAAGTTTATGGTATCGGAGACAATAATGAATTAGTTAATGATGAGCATGGTACTAATGTGTGTAAACAATTGTAAGGCAGAATTGAAGAAGTCTGAGATTTCTTTTCTGGGATGTAAGGTATTAGATATGGTTTGGAACATGATCTTGATTATTGGCATTGAATATGAGATGAACAGTCAAGCTATCCTACTACATTTTAGGCACTGGTAAGAACAAATAGATGGTTAAAGTTGCTGTTTGGTTTAGCTGTGTGTAGTGAAATATTCCAAAAAGGGCTGAATGAATCCCTTGAGGGTCTGAAAGGAGTTGTAAATGTACCTGATGACATATTAGTTTATGGTATCGGAGACAGTAATGTATTAGCTAATGATGAGCATGGTACTAATGTGTGTAAACAATTGTTAGACAGAATTGAAGACGTTTGAGATTTCTTTTCTGGGACGTAAGATATTAGATATGGTTTGGAACATGATCTTGTAAATATAAAAACCACAAAATGTGAATGAGGCAGAGAGGTTTGAGAGATTAGCATGCATATTGAATTATTTAGCTAAAATCTTCATTAAATAATATTATTTAATGGATCCCTTCTGTCTACTAGCGGATAAAAATGTTGAATGGCAATGGGGAAGAGTACAGAAGGAAGCTCTAGACATGGTCAAGCAGTTAGTGACATCCTCTTTACTGTTAGGTTTCTATGACCAAAACATCCATTACCAATGATAGATGGTGTATTACCTGATCTTTTGAAGGCTAAATTGTTTTCAGAGTTTGGTCCGAGGAGTGATTATTTGCAATGAATATGAGATGAACAGTCAGGCTATCCTACTACAATTTAGGCACCAGTAGGAACAAATAGATGGTTAAAGCTGCTGTTTGGTTTAGCTGTGAGTAGTGAAATTTTCCGAAAAGGGGCTGAATGCATCCCTTGATTGTTTGAAAGGAGTTGTAAATGCACCTGATGACATATAAGTTTATGGTATCAGAGACAATAATGCATTAGTTAATGATGAGCATGGTACTAATGTGTCTAAATAATTGTAAGACAGAATTGAAGAAGTCTGAGATTTCTTTTCCAGGACATAAGATATTAGATATGGTTTGGAACATAATCTTTATTATTGGCATTGTATATGAGATGAACAGTCAAGCTATCCTACTACATTTTAGGCACCAGTAGGAATAAATAGATGGTTAAAGTTGCTGTTTGGTTTAGCTGTGAGTAGTGAAATATTCCAGAGCGGCTGAATGCATCCCTTGAGGGTCTGAAAGGAGTTTTAAATGTACCTGATGACATATTAGTTTATGGTATCGGAGACAGTAATGTATTAGCTAATGATGAGCATGGTACTAATGTGTGTAAACATTTGTTAGACAGAATTGAAGAAGTCTGAGATTTCTTTTCCGGGACGTAAGATATTAGATATGGTTTGGAACATGATCTTGTAAATATAAAAACCACAAAATGTGAATGAGGCAGAGAGATTCGAGAGATTAGCATGCATATTGAATTATTTAGCTAGAATCTTAATTAAATAATCTTATTTAATGGATCCTTTCTGTCTACTAGCGGATAAAAATGTTGAATGGCAATGGGGAAGAGTACAGAAAGAAGCTCTAGACATGGTCAAGCAGTTAGTGACATCCTCTTTACTGTTAGGTTTCTATGACCAAAACATCCATTACCAATGATAGATGGTGTATTACCTGATTTTTTAAAGGCTAGATTTTTTTCAAAGTTTGGGCCGAGGAGTGATTATTGGCAATGAATATGAGATGAACAGTCATGCTATCCTACTACATTTTAGGCACCAGTAGGAACAAATAGATGGTTAAAGTTGCTGTTTGGTTTAGCTGTGAGTAGTGAAATATTCCAAAAAGAGGCTGAATGCATCCCTTGATTGTCTGAAAGGAGTTGTAAATGTACCTGATGACATATAAGTTTATGGTATGGGAGACAATAATGCATTAGTTAATGATGAGCATGGTACTAATGTATCTAAACAATTGTAAGACAGAATTGAAGAAGTCTGAGATTTCTTTTCTGGGATGTAAGGTATTAGATATAGGTTGGAACATGATCTTGATTATTGGCATTGAATATGAGATGAACAGTCAAGTTATCCTACTACATTTTAGGCACCGGTAGGAACAAATAGATGGTTAAAGTTGCTGTTTGGTTT
Source organism: Panulirus ornatus (assembly GCF_036320965.1). Lineage (NCBI taxonomy): Eukaryota > Metazoa > Arthropoda > Malacostraca > Decapoda > Palinuridae > Panulirus > Panulirus ornatus. The sequence continues at coordinate 70,561,854 of NC_092226.1, read as the reverse complement.
AGCTGTGTGTAGTGAAATATTCCAAAAAGGGCTGAATGCATCCCTTGAGTGTCTGAAAGGAGTTCTAAATGTGCCTGATGACATATTAGTTTATGGTATTAGCTAATGATGAACATGTTACTAATGTGTGTAAACAATTGTTAGACAGAATTGAAGAAGTTTGAGATTTCTTTTCTGGGATGTAAGATATTAGATATGGTTTGGAACATGATCTTGTAAATATAAAAACCACATACAAACCACAAAATGAGAATGAGGTAGAGAGGTTCGAGAGATTAGCTTGCATATTGAATTATTTAGCTAGAATCTTAATTAAATAATCTTATTTAATGGATTCCTTCTGTCTACTAGCGGATAAAAATGTTGAATGGCAATGGGGAAGAGTACAGAAAGAAGCTCCAGACATGGTCAAGCAGTTAGTGACATCCTCTTTACTGTTATATTTCTATGACCAAAACATCCATTACCAATGATAGATGGTGTATTACCTAATGTTTTGAAGGCTAGATTGTTTTCAAAGTTTGGTCCGAGGAGTGATTATTGGCAATGAATGTGAGATGAACAGTCAGGCTATCCTACTATAAGTTAGGCACCAGTAGGAACAAATAGATGGTTAAAGTTGCTGTTTGGTTTAGCTGTGAGTAGTGAAATTTTCCAAAAAGGGGCTGAAAGCATCCCTTGATTGTTTGAAAGGAGTTGTAAATGCACCTGTTGACATAAGTTTATGGTATTGGAGACAATAATGCATTAGTTAATGATGAGCATGGTACTAATGTGTGTAAATAATTGTAAGACAGAATTGAAGAAGTCTGAGATTTCTTTTCCAGGACGTAAGATATTATATATGGTTTGGAACATGATCTTGATTTTTGGCATTGAATATGAGGTCAACAGTCAAGCTATCCTACCACAATTTAGGCACTGGTAGGAACAAATAGATGGTTAAAGTTGCTGTTTGGTTTAGCTGTGAGTAGTGAAATATTTCAAAAAGGGGCTGAATGCATTCCTTGAGGGTCTGAAAGGAGTTGTAAATGTACCTGATGACATATTAGTTTATGGTATTGGAGACAGTAATGTATTAGCTAATGATGAGCATGGTACTATTGTGTGTAAACAATTGTTAGACAGAATTGAAGAAGTCTGAGGTTTCTTTTCCTGGACGTAAGATATTAGATATGGTTTGGAACATGATCTTATAAATATGAAAACCACAAAATGTGAATGAGGCAGAGACATTCGAGAAATTAGCATTCATACTGAATTATATAGCTAGAATCTTGATTAGATAATCTTATTTAATGGATCCCTTCTGTCTACTAGCGGATAAAAATGTTGAATGGCAATGGGGAAGAGTACAGAAAGAAGCTCTAGACATGGTCAAGCAGTTAGTGACATCCTCTTTGCTGTTAGGTTTCTATGACCAAAACATCCATTACCAATGATAGATGGTGTATTACCTGATGTTTTAAAGGCTAAATTGTTTTCAGAGTTTGGTCCGAGGAGTGATTATTGGTAATGAATATGAGATGAACAGTCAGGCTATCCTACTACAATTTAGGCACCAGTAGGAACAAATAGATGGTTAAAGTTGCTGTTTGGTTTAGCTGTGAGTAGTGAAATATTCCAAAAAGGGGCTGAATGCATCCCATGATTGTCTGAAAGGAGTTGTAAATGTACCTGATGACATATAAGTTTATGGTATCGGAGACAATAATGCATTAGTTGATAATGAGCATGGTACTAATATGTGTAAACAATTGTAAGACAGAATTGAAGAAGTCTGAGATTTCTTTTCTGGGATGTAAGGTATTAGATATGGTTTGGAACATGATCTTGGTTATTGGCATTGTATATGAGGTGAACAGTCAAGCTATCCTACTACATTTTAGGCACCAGTAGGAACAAATAGATGGTTAAAGTTGCTGTTTGGTTTAGCTGTGAGTAGTGAAATATTCCAAAAAGGGGCTGAATGCATCCCTTGAGGGTCTGAAAGGAGTTGTAAATGTACCTGATGACATATTAGTTTATGGTATTGGAGACAGTAATGTAATAGCTAATGATGAGCATGGTACTAATGTGTGTAAACAATTGTTAGACAGAATTGAAGAAGTCTGAGATATCTTTTCCGGGACGTAAGATATTAGCTGGAACATGATCTTATAAATATAAAAACCACAAAATGTGAATGAGGCAGAGAGATTCGAGAGATTAGCATGCATATTGAATTATTTAGCTAGAATCTTCATTAAATAATCTTATTTAATGGATCCCTTCTGTCTACTAGCGGATAAAAATGTTGAATGGCAATGGGAAAGAGCACAGAAAGAAGCTCTAGACATGGTCAAGCAGTTAGTGACATCCTCTTTACTGTTAGGTTTCTATGACCAAAACAAACCACTTGTTATTCAGTGTGAAACTAGTCAGACAGGCGTATGTACTGCATTAATGAAGGAGGTAAACCTGTATCTTTTGCAAGTAGAGTTTTGACTCCTACAAATACTAGGTATGCACAGATAGAAAAAGACATATTGACAGTTGTATTTACCAACAGAATTTTATCAGCATAAAGTTGGGAGACAGCAAAGTGATATGTGCCCATAAAACTCTACAATCAATCATAAAAAAACACTATAATGAGCACAAGAGTGACTGCAGAGAACTTTACCCCTAGCTCACCAGTATGACATAGAATTGGAATATCAATTTGGGAGGGACATGCACAGTACAGATTTTCTGTCACAGAAACACTAGAGAATGGAGGACAGATGTTTGAGAACATGAATATGGTATCTTTCCTAGGTGTTTGGAGAAGGTAAAAGAGCAACAGCAATTGCTGAGACATGAATTTCCTCTTGGACACCATAATCTCTGGGTTGCTTAAAACCAAAGATAGTGTCCCATACCAGCTACCACCTTATTTTTGTTCAAGAAATAAGTTCTCAACACAGAATGGTTTGAAATTTAAAAGAGATGCTTTGTGTGCAGAGATCAAGAAGGCAGTAATACACTCCACTCTAACAGTTATAGAAGTGTCGGGCATGCAAGAGAATGTGCATACTGGCCAAGTATGAATGCTAAGATCAATCAATACACCACTCAGTGTGAAATATGCAACCAGTTCAACATTGCCCCCCCAAAAAGGAGACCCAAATGTCTCATGAGATAGCAGACCTACCATGGGAGGGAGTAGATGTCACTTTGTTTGAGATGAAGGGTCAGAACCTTTTACTGACTGTGGAATATTTTAGCAACTTTTAGGAAGTTAATAGGTTCAAGTCCATAAGGAGCAGCGCAGTTATCAGAAAACTGAAATCTCACTTAGCAAGATATGGAATTCCATCAGTGCTCAATAGTGACAATGTACCACAATTTATCAGAGGAATTCAGGGACTTTACAGGCAAGTATGATCTTCAGCACAAGTGTACTGACTCCAAGTGAAGGCGAAGTTAGCAGCATTATGGGGGTAGACTGAGAGAATGGTGTTCATAGAATATTCATTGAAAAGAACGTCATTGTCTACAGCAAATTGGACACAGTTCTCAAATCATCTGTAGAGTAAATAAACCCCTCTCAGCTACCTGCAATTTCTCCCTGAATGCAAGATTTATTAGTGTAACAGGTAGACACTATCTTTTCAGTGATTTATTCATTGCAATAAAATTTCCAGGAAATTACAGTGAGCCAGATGACCCGCTTCTGCATGTGCATGTCGGACATGATTGGTGTGGACATCATAATAGGTGGTAGAGAGTAAACTTTCTTCAGGAGCTCTAGTGAATAGAAGGTACTCCGGACTCAGTGTTTTATTACTAAGCCTGTATAGATTAACTTTACAAAGAATTTCACATGTCCATGTTCATGCAACTGGAGGTTAATTGTTGAGTGTTGGAGCAACAAGCTTTAGGAGTTGAAGAATCTGGAAGCAGACTCATGAGCAATGGTAATTGACCTTATTATAGCTATAATGTACTTGGTTCATAAGTTTGCTCTGGAGATCACTGGCTATGGAGACTATTGCCATGGCCACCCTCTTGAGGGAGTTCCAGTTGGGAATACACGTCAGAAATATAGACAGATTAGTAGATAGATTCTCAAGTTTGAGTTAAATAATCAATTACTTGACATTATTACATGATTATTTCTTTATTACTTCTCCAAAGGGAAAAAAAGATATATATGTAAATTTATAACAAAGCACCCTAATAGTTTTTTGCAGGTCTTATTAACATCTTCAAGTTTCATGACAATATTTTTTGCAGTTAATGCTTAGAGTCACCGAGATGAATGAAATCTTGCAATCCAACAAGAATTTTCTGAAGTTTAAGATATATCATTGACCCTTTCCATGTTGGATTAGGTGGTGGAATCATTTATTTTTCTTTTAACAAAATTCCCCATTACCCATCTTAGATGTACTCGATGATTTAAACTCATCTTCAGGAAACCTTTTTTAGTGTCTCCGAATTTGAAATCCAATGTAAAATGTTCAGTTTTATCCTTTCATAAAGCCAGGACTTGTTTGATGCTGTTGACAGGTAAGCTGAACATGTAGAGATTTTTTGGCTAATGAACACATGTTAGTCAGTCATGTGATGATAGGAAAAGTATCAGACCATTGACAGGAAACAACTGAATGATAACACCATTGATAAAGAAGATCAAGGATATATTATATTGCCTGTTGTAGCTTATATTTTTGTTGTAAAACTGATTACTAGAATTAACTCTAGCTGGAGGATAAGCTGCTAATGAGATCTTTTGTGACTGAGGAGTACAGTAACATAACATGACTGAAATAAGAAGAAAAGTCCCCTTTTGAGTTCTCTTCTGCCATCAGATTTCTTTTGACAGACTTAGCCTCATATAACGATTGTAATGCAAATAAAATATAAAGCAGTGCTGTTTTACCTGGAGTGATGGATCAGTTTTCATGATTGTAAAGACAAGGGGGGTTTTGTAATTATTTAGGACAAATAGGAACCCCTCCTGTAAGATGGAAGAATCTGGCAGTTGTCTCAGATTTTTTTAGAGAAAAAATAGGAATATTCGAGTATATCCTTCCTTTTCCGTAGAAATTGTGAGTAATTTCTCATTTTCACATCAGTTGAATTTAGCAAGTGGTCTTAGAATCCACAAGAACTTGTTTAAACACATAAATGATTGATTTGCGTTGTACCTGAATTCATACTGATGTGATTTTGGCAACCCAGAAAGAGATGTGTGGTTGTACAACACGTCAACTACCCAGTGATAGGATGTGACTCTGCGGAACTGAACTCTTGTATCGACTGTGACATGTGACCAGTCACTGAATTGAAGGAAATGAGTGGAGGATGACCGAAAAATATTTTCCATAAAAGCATCAGTAGATGGGTGTTCTAGAATATTGTGGTGAAAAACTAATAAAAATGCATTGGCATCCTAAACGTAAAAAGATGAAAATAGAAAGGAGTCATTCTATTAAATGAGGTCATTCCAGATGCGAAAGTTCTTTCATAGTACAAGATGTTGACTCGCAAGTGGTCGCTCATTTTATTTCAGGAAATAGGGAATAGAAAATGGATGTGAATTGGGGCTGAACCCCCTGCCCTCTTCTTGTATTTTGGTTTCTAAAAGTTGGAGCAGAATAAGGACCCCAGCTGTGATTACTTATCATTCTCACAGGCTCAGGTTGGGATGTCTAAATGTGTGTGGATGTAACCAAGATGAGAAGAAAGGAAAGGTGGGAGTGTGTTTGAGGAAAGAAACCTGGTTCTGAGTGAAACAAACCTCTAGGGTAAAGAGGAAGAATGGTTTGGAAATGTCATAAGAGCAAAATCAGGGGTTGATGAGAGGGAAGAGCCAAGGAAAGGTAAGGAAAAGAGCATTAGACTGATTTGGGTGAAAATGAAAGTTGATTATGAGAAATGGGTGATTATTCATGTTAATGCACCTAGCTATGAGAAGAAAGATCATGAGACAAGTGTTTTGGGAGCAACTGAGTGTGTCAGCAGTTTTGATGCAAGACTGGGTATTAGTGATGGGTGACTCAAATACAAAGGTAAGTGGCATTTTAGGGTATAACTGGGGGGGGGGGGGGTACTCTGTAATTGAATGGAAATGCTGAACAGCTTATAGAGTTGTGCTGAAAAAGGATGAGTGACTGGGAATACCTGTTTTAAAAAGTTACATACACAAGTATATGTATGTGAATAGGAAAGATGGTCAGTGGGCATTATTGGATTACATACTGATTGTTAGGTGTGCAAAAGAGAGACTAGGATATGAATGTAGAGAGAAGGGCACCTGATCATTACCTCGTGGAGGCTAAGGTGAAGGTTAGTTAAGGTTTATGGAAAAGTGGAAACGTTATAGGTGAGAAAAGAGTGGTGAGAGTAGGTGAGCTTGGAAAAGAGACTTGTGTGAAGAAAATACCAGGATAGCTGAGTGTTGAATGGCAAAAGGTGAGAGTTAACGAAACTAGAGCAGTGGGGGAAGAATAGGAGATATTTAAGGAGGCTGTGGTGGCATGTACAAGGGATGCATATGGTATGTGTAAGGTGGGATTTGGGCTGATTTGGAAGGCTGGTGAGTGGTGGGGTGACAGAGTAAAGTAGTTAGTAAAAGAGAAAGGATAGGTATATGGGTGATGTTTGCAGGGAAGGAGTGCAAATGATTGGGGGATGTATATGAGAAAGTAGCAGGAGGTCAAGAGGAGGGTGCAGGGGTTAAAAAAGAAAGCAAGTGAGAGTTGTGAGGTGAGCAATAATTGGTAAAATTTAGGGAAAATTAGAACCTGTTTTGGAAGGAGATTAATAGTGTGCAAAAGAACGAGAACAAATGGAAATATCAGTGAAGGTGCAAAAGGGAAATTGGTAACAGGTAGTGATGAAGTGAGGAGGAGATGGAGTGAGTATTTTGAAGGACTGTTGAACATGTTTGATGATAGGATAGTAGATGTAGGCTATTTGGGATGGGATGGTATGCAAAGTGAGAGAGCCATGGAGAGTAGTTTGATGAGGAGTGAAGAGCTTTTCATAGGATGAAATGTGGCAAGGCAGCTGGAGTGAATGTTATTGTAGCTGAATTTCTTAAGAAAAGGAATGACTATATAACAACACAGTCATCCCTTTTCTTTTGATGGAGAAAAGTTGGAGGATGTGAAGTGTTTTAGATACCTGGGAGTGGACATGGCAGAAAATGGAAGCATGGTTGCAGAAGTGAGTTATCGGGTTGTTAAGGGGACAAAGGTTTTGGGAGCATTGAAGAATGTGCAGAGAGTTTGTCATGTGGATGGCAAAAATGGGTTTGTTTGAAAGTCATTTGGATGAGAGGCATGGGCTGTAGATGAGGATGCACTGCGGAGGGTTGACATGTTGGAAGTGAAATGTTTCAGGACAAGCTCTTGTGTCAGGTAGTTTGATTAAGTAATAAAAAGGTAAGAGAGAAGTGAGTAAGTAATAAAAAGGTAAGAGAGAATTGAGTAAGTAATAAAAGGTAAGAGAGAAGTGTGGTAAGAAAAAGTGTGGTTGAGAGAGCTGAATAGGGTGTGCTGAAAATGCTTTGACACATGGAGAGAATGACTGAAGAGAGGTTGACCAAGAGAATATATGTGTCAGAATTGGGGAAACAAGAAAGGGGAGAACAAATTGGAGATAGAAGAATGGAGTGAAAAAGATTTAGAGTGATAGAGGCCTGAACATGCAGAAGTGTGAAAGGCTTGCATAGGATAAGTGTGAATAGGAATAGTGTATTATACAGAGGCCAGTGTGCTGTCATTGTACTGAACTAGGGCTGTGCGAACCATGGAAAGGTCCGTGGGGCCTGATTGTGGACAGGGAGTTTTGGTTTTGGTGCATTACAAGTGACAGCTAGAGGATGGATGTAAGCAAATGTGAACTTTCTTTGTCTGTTCTTGGTTCTATCTTGTTAACGTGGGAAATTGGTTCTATCTCGTTAATGTGGGAAATGGTGATCAAGTATGTAAGAAAAGTTGGAACAAAACATAACTGAACTTCAACATGAGCTGTATTCTGAGCTGTATGAGTTTGTAAATTGATAGAAATAATGGCCATAAACAACATGCCACTTTTGTGGTAGTGGTTAGCATTCTTGACCATGACATGAGTATGAGTAGCCTGGGGTCGAACGCATAGGTTTGAATCCTCGTTGCGGTAGTCGGTCCACAATCAACCCAGCTGCTCATCCACCCTTATGGGTTGGTCGATAAAGTGGGTGCCTGGGTACTAATATTAGTGAAGGTCTATACAGACTGGATAGCTTTGTTGTAGGCAAAATTTGTAAACTTCCTTTTCTTGTCCACATAATAAAATGGCAAACATGTATGGAAAAAATACATATATATGTAGCGTTAATGGGATGGCCTTGATTAGGGCCTCAGTTGCCCATGCCATCTCAGCTAACACAAAAAATAAAAAGCCATAATTCTTACTATGCATCATATACATAAGATATGAAAATAAAAATGGTTTTAGATCAGCAGCTGTTGTGGTTCTTTCTTTCGTTCTGCAGATGTCTGCCTGGCACATACCCTTGTTTTGGAACAGCCCATTCTTTCTAGGGTCAGTATTTATGTGGTTTGTTGGTTTCTAATGATTATGAACAACCAAGTCTCATTAATCATTAACCCAGAATCCTTGCCATACATGAAAATCATGCATTTGAATAGATATATTTGCATATAATTGGATTTAATGGTAATCACTTTTTAAACACTATGGAACCTGAAACTTTAACATATGTCAGCTGTATTAGATACAAAAAATGAGATCAATAATCAAGTTGTGTTAGACTCACTAGGTCCTCACCTGGCATGGACTTGTGGTTTGTGACAGACCATCCTCTGTTGTTTGTATGTACACATCTTGGTGGATTTAATGCCTATTGAGTGTTGCTGTCATTAGACCTTTATGTGACAGACCATCCTCTGTTGATTGTATGCATATATTTTGGTGGATTTAATGCCTATCCAGTGTTGCTGTTATTAGACCTGTACATATATTATGTATTAATCACAGATTTGGTAATAAAAACTATAATGATGTAAATATTCAAAACCTATTTTGATTACATCTTTTTCACTATTAAATGAGTCACATATTACATAGCTTTATAACATTCATGCAGATAATATTGCAGTTCCTTTTTTTAACAGCTTTAATATTTTTTTTATCTAAAATATTTTTTTTTTTCTTTCAGCCGAGATGGCACAGGCAGCTGAGGCTATAATCAAGGCCATCCTGTTAACGTTATATAAATATATATACCGGAGCATAAGCCAGGTACCCATAACTATGAACCCGATGCTGGGCGGCTGATGAATGCATCATGATCAGGAACAGTAACCCCTATACCACAGAAGTCCATATTGTAATATAATTCATATGAATTAATAATAGATAAACATTTGGGTACGCATTTTTAAATTGAAAAAATGCAGTTGTTCATGGATGAAGTGATTAACAATGTAGAGTGAAATTCAGAATTACGAACTTACATTACAAGCAAATTTGTTGTCATCATATGTATTCAAAATGCAAGGTACTTGTTCTTTTTAGACATTTGATTCAATGAAGCTCCAAAGTTTTTAGGTATTAGTCCATTTTCTCTTTATTCTAGGTATATTTTGGTATATTGGATTGATTTAACATTTTATGCACAAATTTCATCCATAACTCATGAGAAATGTTGTTGCCAGTAATTCAAAAGATGTGTGGTTATTTATTATTTCCCCTCATGACTTTCCAATAGAACTGTGAACTGTGAAGTAGTAATAGAGATGATGTGAAGAGGAGATGGAGTTAGTATTTTGAAGGATAATTGAATATGTTTGATGATAGGGTGGCAGATATGGGTTGTTTGGGTCTGCGAGATAGGTGGAGTGAAAGTCTTGGCAAGTGGATTAGTGAAAAGAGTTTGTAAAAGCCTTAATGAAGATACAGTGTGGCAGAGCAGCTGGAGTGTTTAGGATTGCAGTTGAACATCTTAAGGAATGAGGTGACCATGTTGCTGATTGGTTGGTTAGGATTTTTCAGTTACAGTCTTAATGATTTGTTGGTTAGGATTTTAATGTATGTATAGCTTATGGTGAGGTACCTGAAGATTGGCAAATTTCCTATATAGTGCCATTCTTTAAAGGCAAGGGGTAGTTCTGTGATATGGTGTGTGATGTCACCATGGCTCTTTAATTTCTTTTTGAATGGAATGGTGAGGGAGGTGAGAGCAAGGTTTTTGGAGTGAGGAACAGGTCTGCATTCTGTCAGGGGCTTGGGAGGTGAATCAGATATCATTTGTTGATGATGAAATTGCAGAAGCCTGCTTCTTAGTTTGGAGATTGTGTAAAAGCATATAGTTGAGAGTAAATGTGAATATTATTGTGGCAGTGGAGAGAAACATGTTACTTAGGGTGCGAGTTTGAAAGGAGAAAACTTAGGAGTGAAGTATTTTAGATAACTGGAAGTGGACATGGCAGTGAATGGAACCATGGGTAAGTTATAAGAGTGGTTGTGAAGGCCTTAGGAACACTGAGGAATGTATATACACCATGGCTAGGATTCAAGCCCTGGTCAGGGCACCTGAATACCTTGGCCACATGAATGTTAAAAGACACACACACACACACCAGAATTCTTGTGCTTTTACTTATGCCCCTACCTTGACTCTGATGGTTTGGCAAATATGAATGTATATACACTAAGGGTTGAATTTGAACTCTGGGGCAGGGTACCTGGCTACTTCAGCCACATGGAGATTAAAAGACAAACACACCAGAATTCTAGTGTTTTTACATGTCTCTCTTAAACTCTGTAGCCAAGATAGCCAGGCTTCCTACCCAGGGATCAAATATGATTCATGGTGTGTATACATTTCTCTGTCCATCAGCATATTTGTCACCCCATTGGAGCCATGGGAGATTAAAGTCCATGCCACCCTACTGAGATGATGATGGAGCACATAAAAAAACGGAATTCTGGTGTGTGTCTTTAAATTCCATGTGGCTGAGGTAGCTGCGCACCCCATGCAGGGTTTGAATGCAACCCATAGTGATTATTTATTTGTCTTTCCATCAACATAATTGAGGAATGTTTGAAGTTACATTAGTCCCAACTAAGATGTATGGATATGAGGTATGGGCTTTACATGAGAATGTATGGAAGAGGACGAGTGTGTTGGAAATGAAGTCTCTGAGGACCATATGTGGTATAAGGAGGGTTGATTGAGTAAAAACTGATAAGGCACAAGATATATATGGTAATATGAGGAATGTGGTAGAGAATGCTGGAGAAAGTCTGATGAAAGGGTTTGGATATAATGGTAGAGCGAGTGAGGAGAGGCTGACTGAGAGTGTACACATGTTAGAAGTGGAAGGTACAAGATAGCAGAAACCAAGGAGGAGGTGAAATGGTAGCATGAAAAATGCTATGAATGAACAGAGCCTGAACATGCAGGAAGGTATGAGGCATGCATGGGATAGAGCAAACTGAAGCAATGTGATATACAGTGGGCAGTGTATCATCGATAGGTTGAACCAGAGCAAAAGAATGTCTGAAGAAACCATTGAAAGGTCTGTTGGGGTTGGCTGTGGATTGTGGGCCCCTGGTTTTGATGCATTGCACATGTCAGAGAATGGATGTGAGAAAACAAGTCGTTTCTTAAGGCCTGTCTACACGAGCGGGCCTGATCGGCAGGTTTGCTCGTTAACGGGCAAATTCTGGCAGGCCTGCCTGTGAATGTTGTCCACACAACCGAAGTGATGAACAGCCGGACCTGCCCGACGATGTTGCCAGTAGCGGGTGGAGTGCGGTACGAGAACCATGGTGCCTAGCATTGTCAAGAAAAAGATTTTGTGCTCTATGATAATAGCTTTGTGTCTCAAGAAGAAAAAGAAGAAAAGGATATGGTGTAAAGATTTGTTAAAGAAAAGAAGTATGTTTGGAAGCACTGCAACAATACTTCATGAACTACAAAGTAGTGAGGACCACGACTTCAGAAATTACCTGAGGATGAGTGTAAGCACTTTTTACATCTTGTTACCAAAGGTGGAGCCATACATAGTGAAGAAAGACACAGTTATGAGAAACAGCATTGCAGCAGAAGCTCGTCTGGAAGCAACTCTGCAATTTTTAGCAAGTGGGTCTACTTATTCGGAGTTGCAGTACAGTACACGCATATCAAAGCAAAGCTTCTCCCGCATAATACCAGAAACATGTAGGGCCATATACGAGGTGCTGAAGGCTGACTACTTACAGGTAAGTGAATCTGTTATAAACATGTTACGTGTAAATAATGTTGTGATATAAGTAACTATACCTATGTAATGGGTATTGATAATTAATTTGATGAGTCATATCTATTAACATTTCTGTCTCTCGTGTATATATAGACTTGGTGGCTCACTAGAGTTATCCTGGGCTGCCATCGTTGAATGTTCACTGTGCTACTATGCCGTGGGATGAAGGCCTGCTGTGGGTTCACGATATTATTCTGCGTCTGGCAGGGTAGAAACTCCAGCTACCGGGCACCAGCTCAGTGATTTCGCTCGGTGGGCTTTCGGGCAATTTGATCGTTTGCCCGTCAAATATGCCCGTTAACGGGCAAGCCCGCCGATCAGGCCCGCTCGTGTAGACAGGCCTTTAATCTGCTCCTGGTTATACCTTGCTATTGAAAAAATAGCAAACAAATATGAAAAAGATTATGACATCCCTAATGAGTGATTTCAGAGAGAAAGGTCAGGAGCTTTATTATGGAATAAGATGGTGCTAAGGAAGTTTGTTGATCTGACTGCTCATCTCATTTTTCCTCATCTTTACAGCCTTAAGTGATACCCACACTACACTACCACAACAAAGCAATGCTGTACAGTAACTTTTCTTTCAATACACCCAAAAAATTCCTTCTTAATCTGTACTTCTAAAGATTGCAATCTTTGACCTAGGATGAGATACATGGGAATGAAAAAATGAAATAAATGCTTCTTATACCATTACATGGTATTGAGCAACAGCAGGAAAGTTCACAAGTCAGTCAGTTTACATTAATGTTTTTTTTATTCTGTTGGTAATCTGATCATACATATAGGAAATATAAAATTATTCAACTTAATTGTTATCCTGAAAGTGGTGTGTAATACCATCCAAACTGTACCATTTCCAACCAAACCAAAGCACTCCCAACCAAACTGATGATAGTGGAGCTTGAAAACTACAAACTCTAGTTTTAGTGTGTATCCTATTAATCTTCAGTGTTATTCACAAAAAATGTCAAGGTAACCACAAAATTTTATTAGCAGTACAAAAGCCCTAAAGAGTTTACAATGAATGTCCATTCTTGGCTAACTCCCCTTAAGTTTTCTGGTGAAATGTATGGAACCAAAAAAATATATTTTTTTTTTACACAAGTGATGCTGACAGGCTCAGGTGAGATGGAGCCATCTATTTGTAAGCTAATTGTTAAGCTTTCTATGTACCACAGCCAATAACACCTGGTAACCTAGCTCAGCACCCATGCTTAACCTTGAATCTATAAGTTATAATTGCACTGTCCTGTCCAGTACCCACCTTACTGTCTGTACAGTACGGTACACACACACACACACAAAGAAAAAAAAAATGTGACCAATTGACATAACTACACCAATATTTCCTGTTAAGAAAAAAAAACAGAATTATATGACAGCACCATTAGTTTGTGCCTAATTTGTGCCTCTTTCAAAAGTACAAGAGGTAGAAAAAAATACTGTTGTTAAAAGACAAATGAAATTCAAAAATTAATGCATGAAAAATAATGCATAAATGGAGTAATTACCATGAACCAACTTCAAAGGGAAATTGCACACTTGAGTAGACAAAATTCCTCTCTATTGAGTTATAAAAAGCCGAAATTTCAAGTTCTGAGTTTCTTTGTTCATTATGAATTAATTTTGTATTAATCAAAGTGTGTGCATTTAGTGCCTCAATGATGAGAAAAACTATGTCAGCCTAAGCATGTAATTTCCCATATCATTCCTTGTCAGACACAATGTACTGTGGGAAATATGACTTGTCAGTTCATCTTTGTGAAAAGATCAGCAATTAATAACCTTTAATATGCTTTACATTAAATTCCATCCCAATCTGCAGGTGGGAGCAATAACCTTGGACAATCAATATCAAAGGCTCCAAAATCACTGATCCTGCCACTCATTATTAAATACTTCTACAATGGACAAGAGTACACTATATACAGATCATCCAGTCTAAATAAAAATTATCAGAGTGAAGTCCGAGACAGAAGGAATTTCGAGCAAAACTGTCTGAGAATGTAGCAATAGGATTGGGTGATATATTACATAGCATATATACTAGACAAGAGCAGAGGAGTCAACGACCCCACAGAATGCCTTACATACAGTTGTGATGTCGAGTGTCCAAGCAAATATCACTTATCACAGGCCCTATACAACTTACAAGAAATGCACAAAATAAGCCTGCCAGATTATGTAACATCACATTAAATGGTCCTATAATCTGGTACTGAACTCCAGTAAGGCTATATAATTATTTTATGTGCAGGTAATGTACTTTTGTTAAATCATGTCTTCTCTGGTGTTTGGACCACCCAACTATAACCAGGCTGAGTAATTTGTTTTCAATGTAATTACCACTAACTAAGCTATATGATGCTTTGGTGTTCACACCCATCAACTCTCAACTTGACCAAAAAAATATAACTGAACATCTGTATCAACCACCATTAGCTTTGTTCATACTCCTGTTCATATACTGTGCATATTCTTTCAACACCATGAATACTCAGACTATTGTCTAACTTTGCATTAGACATCTCTAATCATGTTTTGCAATTCTAGATAGTTTACATCATACTGAATTGGATGTTTGTAAAACTACACCTTTATTCAATCATATCATAGTAGCCAATGGTATCAACCTATTTCTCTTTTCATTCACTGACTGATGGCTGTAAAAAAATTGTCCTGTATTTTACAAATATACTGGTAAAGTCAAGTCTTTTTAAACCTCCATATTATTATTGTAATGTTTTTCTACTTTAAACTAAGTCACTTCTTACACCCTACGTCTTCTCATGCTTGCTAAAGTCACAATGAGTATTGCCAGCAGTGTCTCATGACTCAAGAATTTGATTTACATGACACTAGCTACAGAATACTTTGATTACAGGAGATTCATCGAAGGAGTAGAAGTGTCTCTTGGCACTAGGGTGGTATGTACATAATACTGGCGGTGAGTAGGGACTAGAGCGGGACTCTTAGAGCTCGCATTAATTCCGTCTATCCCACATGCCCACACCTTGCCAGCCCACCCATGTTCTTCCAGCATTTGCAAAGCTATGGTGAGTTTGTGGCTCAAGTTCCCAATACAAAGAGACTTGAGCACCCTTTAAGGGGGGGCTGGGGTTTTGTGGGGGCAGGCACCTCACAGGTAAACCTTCTTCACAGAGCGAGTGGTTGAGTATCCATCAACCAACCTATGATCATAATCTCGTGGCCGATGATCACGCCCCCTTGTTCCATACTTCTCGGAGGAGCGCAGAGTTCCATGAGTAGAGTATGACTCTGGTGTGTAATGCAAGGGGATATCATGAGGTCCTGCTGACACTCCACTAGTAGGAAGCCCTAGGGATGGTCCCATGGGGGCTCCCACAGTCCCCATGTTCCCTCCAGGAGTGTTGGAGCCAGGTGTCTTTAACGTAGCCTTAGGAGACATGTTCAGCACAAGATTAACAGGTTTATTAAGAGCCTGAGGAACCAAAACAGGCTCTGCATATGTCACTTCTTCTTGAAGTTCACCTGTCAGCCGGCTGTGAGGAAATATAAGATAATATGAAGAATCACTCATGAATTAGGAACATTTTAAGAGCATACCTAAACCTGCAGTTAATATTAATATACCTGCTCAGTGTCTTGAGGAAATGTAATACTATCAACCCCTGAACATATTTAACTTATGACATAGCATCAATATGTTCAGTTGGCAGCAAGTCAACTTAGTAGGGTGCATACCAACTACAGTAAATATCAAATAACAGACATGCACAAATTTTTTAACTCAAGGAAATGAGTTTTCCTTTCTTTTGAAAGTTTAATTCTAATATAAAATGAAAAAATCTAATTTGGACATTAAATGAATAATTATGGAATTACACTCACTTGTCTGAAACAACCTGATGTTGAGAAATATCATATATGTTAATAATAACTGGACCCGTCTATGACACTATGTGCATGCATCTCCATATATGTGTATGTTTATCACATGTCAGCACTCACATTATGTACTTAGGTAAAATCTAATCAAGCTAAGCTTTTAGAAATTTACATTTAAAACATAATATTTGGAAGTTACAGGCATCTAACATATACCAAGATGGTCCAATGCACTCAGTGAGTAGGGGAAAATATGACGAGCCAAAAAACAAACAAACAAAAAACAGCCATTTTGGATGAGAATAACCTACAAAGAATGGAAACATCATTTTTTAAAGATCTCTATATACCTATATGTATATCTCCAAAGCCTCATTTCCCCTGGGAGTTTCTGCTTGAGGAGGGGAAGGGGTAAGGTTCTAGCTGAGCTAACTAAATATCCCTTTCTAAGATGCCAAATCCCTCTTGCAGTTTCCTGTGTCCTCTACCCAATGTGTTCCCATAATTTTCCTTCTGCCTTCTTCCTATATATTTTCTTTACCATCCTGTCTACATGACTAAACTACTTTACAATTTTTCTCTGCAACACACATCCCTAAAAAAAAATAAAAAAAACATTTCAGTACCCTTAATCCCACATCTGCCTGTTTCATTCTATGTCCACTTTTCATTCTCATTGGTTAGCACTGTGTCTTCTACCATTTCAGTACCCTGAATCCTAGAACTATCTGCCTCGTTCCAGAAGTATGCATTCTGAAGTCTTTTTTTTTTTTTTTTGACATTCATGCTCACATTTTTCCTCTCAATTCTTCCAAAGGATTTAAAAATCTTCCTTGAACAGCTTTCTCCTTTAGTTGCGTAGTACCAATCCCAAATTATAAATTCTCTAACCTCTTTCAACAGTTCACCACTTATCTTGCATTTCTTCTCACCAGTTATAATCAATCTATATGGTACTTAAAAGTTTACCAATACTTTTTCCCCTTTTTCAAAAATATCTTCATTCTTACCAGCATTTACCTTCAACTACCTTCTTTGATACACAGTCTAAAATACCAACCATTTGTTCCAGGATAATTTTGTGAAACTAACTAAAAAAGCATACGTTTATCATTGAACAGAAAATATAAATCCTCAAATCCTTTAAAACAAAGCTACAGTGCAAACTAATGGAGAAAAGTCCATGCATGCTTCAACACCTTTCTGTAAAAGTGGTATTCTATAACTTTAATCACAAATAAGTAGGATGAGTTTTTAAGTTTACAACTGGACTTACAGGAATTTTACTGTTGTACACAGCTGCAACTGACAATACAAGACCCTCCCAGATAATCACTATATCATTACAACAAGCAGCATGGTCATTTGGGTTGGTTTCTTAAAAGGCTGGGAGAATTCATACAGTGTATGAATTATCCCAATTGTGTGTGAGCAGGGGCAATTTTTTTCAGATTTGGGATTGTTCATACAATGCATGAATCATTCAGTAATATCTAATTAGTAGTTAAATCAAAATCACCCTGGCATAAAGATTTAGTACGAACTTGTACTAATGTTAAATGTGGGTATATCAAAATGACGGAATAAATACAGAACCAAACTAAGCAAACTGTAAACACCACCATGTTATATAAAATGACAACATTGCAGATATACTATAATTTCTGATAAAGATCACTGCCTGTATCACTATCCTATACTTTATATTAAAGATTTTTTTTTAAATGCAATGTTAGATGAGCAGTTTTTTCCTATACAAACTTCGTAAGCATAGCACATTATTTTGTGAAGGTAAATCTCTACTTCAATCTCTGATTATTAATCTCAACACTCCTCTGTGCCCCATATAAGAAATGCACACAAAATAGAACACTCGGAACAATCAATGACTACATAGCTACTACAAACACTCAACACATACATAATAAAACAGATTCTCCAAGTGCAATCCTATATTAATATTCTTAGCACACAGTTGTTTGCTACTTTACTAGACCCATCCCATCTAAACCACTCCATAACTGATCTTCAAATCCCAAGCAGAAATAAGATGCTTAACCCCTAAAAACACAACACTGAAGAAACAGATACACCATGATATAACCTGACAAGAACTACACAATTATCTTATCTTTACAACTCAAAGACCATTCAGCATACATACAACTGAAACCACATTCCCCATACACACGAATTTTGTTTTTTTTTGTCTATGCTATGGACATCATCCATCCCTAAAAACACTGATCAGTATATCACGGGAAGACCCTTCATTTCTTTAATATGATTACAGCACCACATTGAAGACACCAAACTCTTTTAACTGCTCAGTTGCTTTGCACTTGACCCACAGAGACATGCCCACATCACTGCAGAACACTTTAAATTAAGACCTTAAACACTGAAGGGATTCTTGCATCAAATATATACATATGTGAAGGTGAAGCGTCTGACGTAAACCATGGAAAGGTCTGTGGGGCCTAGATGTAGAAAGGGAGCTGTGGTTTTGGTGCATTACACTTGACAGCTAGAGAATGAGTGTGAACAAATGTGGCCTTTTTTGTCTTTTCCTGGCGCTACCTTGCTGGAGAGAGGGGGGGGGGGGTGCTATTTCATGTGTGGCAGGGTGGAGACGTGATTGGATGAAAGTAGCAAGTATGAATATGTACATGTGTGTATATATGAATATGTCTCTGTATGTATATGGTGAATTGTATATGTGTGTGTGTGTGTGGGCATTTATGTATATACATGTGTATGTGGGTGGGTTGGGCCATTCCTCGTCTGTTTCCTTGCACTACCTTGCTAACGCAGGAGACATCAATTGAGTATAATGAAAAAAAAAATGAAGGTGAATTCGCATTTCAGCAGGAGTTCATACAATTTCATTCAACATGTAATTTTTCTATACTTGTGGCACGAAATGTTTTGTGAGATAGTAAATGTTATCCCTGGGGATAGGGGGGAAAGAATACTTCCCAAGTATTCCCTGCATTTCATTTAAGGTGACTAAAAGGGGAGGGAGCAATGGCTGGAAATCCTCCCCTCCCATTTTTAATTTTCCAAAAAAAAGGGAACAGAGAAGGGGCCAAGTAAGGATACTCCCTCTAAGGCTCAGTCCTCTGTTCTTAACGCTACCTCACTAACGTGGGAAATGGTGAATATGCATGAAAAAGAAAAAAAACTTGCCAGAGGTACTGCATAAATAATCATATGTTATGTTAAACCAAAGACTTACGAAGCTTGTTTAACATCTAAAGTCACGAAATAATTCTGTTTTCTAGAATATAAAAATTCTTGAAGAAAAATATGCATTACAAATACATAAGCAAACCCATGTGGAAAAATGAGGAAACTTGTGAAATGTTAAGCCTCTCATCTTATTATATGAAATAATTACTGCATCATAATTGTAAATATTAGAATTTAGTGTCCTTTCCACAAAAAGAATGCATAACATTTTTATAAGAAGAACTAAGTGAACCAAAACCTTCTATAAGGATTGGATTACATGATAACACCCTCTTCCCTTCAGCAGATAAGCCTTGGAATTCTCTTCCTACTTCTGTCTTTACATATAACCAAAATTTCTTTCTTTAAGAGTCAGGTCTACAAACATCAGCAGAGTCCTGATTAATTTCTTTCTTTTCCTTTTACATTTTCTTCTACCCAAGATGGCCATGACTGGGGCATGTTTTCCCCATGCCTTACTGGTCACTAAAATGTGAAAAAAGGAGAAACAAGATGGCAGTACTTCCTGGCAAGAAATACTAAAGTCAAACAATCAAGTGATATCTTAACCATAGGCCCCCATAAGAAGTTTGTCACTTCTCTCTGGGTTAGATGAAGCCTATATTGTTTGTTTCACTATTCTTATGTAATGGAATTTCATTTCTTACAAGAAAAGTAGTTCTTCCCTTTTCTTGTAAAAACCCATTTTTCAGAAAGAACAGGAACTTCAAATGTCTGCTCAAGGGGCTAATGCTGCTAATCCACGCATCATATTATCATGTTCTGTGCACCCCGAAAGGATTTTCTGCAGACTGGAAAAGTAGATGAAAAAGTTAACTACCTGTACAAGATCTCATAATGTGTGTCATCTTCAGACTTGATACATAAAAAGTTTACATTAGTTGTTCAAGATAGATATATCAATTCAAGATTCTCAAAAACTGACTGCTACAGATGTAGTGCATGAAGAAAATTCATTCACTACAAGTCTTTAACCCAAGACATTCATGATTTCTAAAATATTGCTTACAGATTACTTCACTTCAAAATTTAATGGGGCTAGTTCTCTGAGGACCATATATTCATAGTAAGAGGTCAGGAGTGTGGCTCTAGTCAACCTGAACTGCACTATTATTCCCATGAATAAAATCACCATTTTGATCTTAGTAGTAACTTGCTTTGCCTGGAAAAGTACATGAATAAAGCTTTCTGGTAATTGGAAAGCTATTGCCTGGCTTTCCTTTACATAAATCTCTGTTAATCAGCACTAATCCCTACAATGTTTCGAGCCATAAAATTATAGGTCTCTAAAATATCAGTTGAGGAACTTCTTCACTTAAGAATTACATAGGGATTATTCTAAGGACAATATATTCCCATTAACACATCTGTTGAGTCGTTTGAGTCAACTAGAACTGCAATAAATGCCCATATGAATAATTCACAGTTTTTAGATAACAGTATTATTAAGTGGCTGGAGAGATGTGTGACTAAACACCTCTGGCAAGTGGAAAGCTATTGTTTAGCTCTCCATCTATACAAAGCTTTTGTTTACTTATAACTCATCCCTCAAATGCAACCAAAAACAGATAATTTGTTTAGACTGGAGAGGCTAATATCTGCACTCTGACAAATGGTTTACAAGACATATAGAAAAAAAAAAAAAAAAAATCGCCTGCCCAACTCTTAAGTGATTATGTCTGATATTGCTTTTTTCATCCTGGTTTTCTTCCAATAGTTCATTTGCTGTAGTTTTGAGTTCAAATGCAAGGTGGGAGGGGGTGAAAAATAAAATCCTGGAGATAATCTATTTCATCCCTCAGGGCTACGAATGACAAATATACATTATACATAAGTTGGACTATTTGAAGATATATTATGTGTTACAAGAGAATGAGCTGATGATAACTAGATCAGCTAACAATCTTTAAACCTTATGTCAGAGTGCCTATTTTGATGAAAAAAATTTCTTATATATATCTTAGAAAAACTATTGTTTTCTTATGCAACGAACCAAACAAAAATATATAAAAAACTATGAAAACTTTAAAATGCTATTTACATGATGTAAATCCACATCTGCAGAAAACAAAATTCCTTTAAATCATTCTATTATCCAACTGTAAAAAAATGTGACAGAACAGAAATATTTTGTAAACTATAACAGATAGTACACAGAAGACATAACACAGCTTCACATGATTTCCACTTGTTGAAATGACCAGCACAACCGAGATACTTGTTAATTATGGACTACTAGCAGACAGATACACATTAACCAGTTAAATTATGTTCCATTTATAGAAAACCTCCTAAATATTTATGTGATTAATGTATGGTGGTAAATCATGCACTCACATGGTGCTTCTTGTCAATTGTCTCACTGGCCAGAGAGCATAGCTCAACTTTCACAATACAAAGTCCTACTATGGTTTTGCCAATCCTAATGCCACTCTCCATAGGTGCCTGCTGATAGGCAACTAATAAACTTCAGTATCTCACCTCTACTGTGAAGGTGCATACACAATATTGCCCTTGCTCATGCCAACGTGGCTCAGAAACAAATTCCTGATGCTCAAATGAACCTGAGCAAATGAAATGAAATGGCAGGGAAGTTTCTAGCCTCGGTGGCAGTGTATGTGTCTCAGTGATTTTTGAAGCATTAGTACCTCTAGATCTTGTTGGGAGGTGGATGGAAGTGAGCAGCCGCTTCAGGATGAGGCAGTCGAGTACGGGTACTGAGATGAGCAAGAGCCGTGCAGTGCCATGGCGCCAAACTCCCCAGCCTGACCATGACCGCTTTCCATTTACAAGTGAAACTGGAGTCAATTTATGTTACTGGCCATAATTGTATTTTTGGGGGAATTCTCTCCACTCTTCATGTTACTGACAGTGAAATATAGAAATATGCAAAAAACAAGTGGAAACCATAAGGGCTTGTGGAAAGATAAACCTAAAAGAATACATATATGAAGTTGCACCTGCACCATAACATTGGCTCTGAAGTACATTTGTAGTTTTCATTAAAAACAAAATATTATTCAAAAGAGACTACTGAAATTGAGTACTTGAAATAAAAAAGAAAAAGGGAAAAATAAAATGTGCAAAAATAATGAAGTTGGGAAATACTGAAAGCAATTACACCCTGAGGGAAAAAAATCATTTACAAGTAAAAGTAGACATGCAGTAATTGCTCTCATTTTGAAACTTGTATTAAGCTTGATGAATTTTTTTTTTTGAAAAATGAACAAAGATACAGCACAGTTAAATACCTAAAGCTAGTTTAAATCTCTAAAGGAATGATCAACTACATGAGGCAGTATTATTGAAAAAAAAAAAGTTGAACTCCCCAAAAAGAAAAGACAATTTTTGAAGTATAATTTTGACGATTTGTTTATTAAAATCATTTCACATCTACTGATGCCACAATTCCTTAATGTGGTTCAACCAGTGTAGTCATCCGTCTAAACTTAGTGGGGAGACAATAAAGAAAATCACCCTAAAAGTGCTGTATAAATTACTCTGATAATTAGCTTAAAACCATAAAATATTCTAAAATGTTTCATCTGAATACTTCACCTGTACATGGTAAAAAAAAGTAAGAGAGAAAAATACATATACTCACCTATTGGCATTCTGTCTCTGATCAAAATACTCATAATCAGTATCAGCATATAACTGATTATCTTCATCCTTATTGCACTTTTTTCCACAGAAAAATCCAGTAATAAATCCTAGGATGAGTGCACCAATGGTAGCAGAGGCCACAGCTATGGCCAGAGTTTCAGCCGTGAAATGTAAGGGAATACTCTTGCTAGTTGGTGGTTCATGATCTGTGAAAGATTTTAATTTTAGTTCCCTGTATCTCAATTTTGTTGCTATACAACTTATGCAGGTCAATTCACATATTTCATCTCTCTAAAGAATCAAGTGCTTTAGCTTATGACCCCTAGTATTCATCTGATAAATGCACAACTTTGTTTCAAGTTTGGAAAGGAAGCTGTAAATCATTGCCATTGTACTGGCTTAGGCTAAAACCTGATAGATCTTATGTTGAGTCATCAACTGCCCTTACAAGTATCCAAATCACTGCCATTGCCATGTTGAAGTTTGAATCTGCTTTACTGTGGCAACTAAAAATAAATGTCAGATCACACAATGTCTGAAGTTTAAATAAACCTTGCTATCTTCATATAAGCAAAGTGATTCTGCCAAGATCGTCAGTTCTCGCTCTACAAAGAAATCATAAGCACTAGGAAAGAAACACATTAGGAAAGATGTAATAAAGTACTTCCATTTAAAAACAATGGTGGAAAAATGGAACAAGCTAACTAATGAATCTGAATGTAAATTATAAATACATATCTAAAATATCATATGACCATAAAGAAAGCTTAAGAGAAGGGATCCAACAAGTGTGATACATTTTGGTCATTAGAATCAGGTCATCACACACACACACACACACACACACACACACACATACATAATGGGGGATTTCAATTATAAGGAGACATACTGGTAGGTTTTGGATTCTCATGGCATCATGGAGACACAAGTTCCTAGAGTATGTAATAAAAAACTTCCTAGGACCAATTCATGCTCATTACTAGATCCTATCTTTCCATAGGCTAGCATGAATACAGAAAATATCATGTGATACACCAACTGGAAAAAGTGATCTTTAATAGCTAAGTTTGATTATGTGGTAAACGAGGAAGTTAAAAGAGCAGAGAGGAGACAGGACTTGAGGAGGAGATATAATCATGGAAACTACATACAACTTCAGAATTTCTATCATAATACAGATAGGGAAATAGAGTTCAGCAGCCAGGGACAAGGTAGTGAGGGGTGAGATGCTTAAACCTCACTAGAAGGCAGGGAGTCAAGAGGTGTCTATATCCAAAGAACACTGGGATATCTCTCAAGCCCAAAAGAAAGATTACCTAGAGATTACTGTGGTTACCTGGATCATCTAGGGTAAGGACTGGAGGAGGAGTGCCTGACGTTTCCTGGTCAATAGAAGCAGAGTGTAATGGTAGCTTAGGCTTCTTTTCTGGCTTTCCACAATCACTATGAACGCCATCACTGATATTTTGGATTAATTCTTTCCCAACTCCCAGCATGCGACATTTACGGTTATTCTTGTCCCATGCGCAATAAGGATCTTGAAGAGCAACACACTCACTGAAAAGATACAGCTTCAGTTATAAGCAATAAATACAAAAGAAAAAGCACTACATTCTTATGTAAATAAATCTTGGTCATAAAGATGAAAATAAGTTACTGCTTATTCAATAAGTCACCTTTCACCACACCTTTCTTTTCCTAACAGTAAACTTTTCAAATATACTCAACAGTAAACTTTTCAATTACAATCTCTTGAATCTCTGGTAAAGAGTGGTGATGGCAGATGATAAAGGAAGAAACTGAAGCAGTGCAATAACATCATCTTGTACCTGACCCCTAGATAATGTTTGGAAAGAAATGTTCCTAAAGTCGGCACATAATGATGAGGTAAAAAGGCCAGCGGGAGAATTGCCAATATATGTCTGTAAATATCACTTGATTCACATTCAAAAGCAGGGAAAAAAATTTGCTAATCACAAATATAAGAGTTAATACTATCACTAGGAAGAGAAATTTATATCTAACCATCACTTAGAGTACCTATCTAAATAATTAGTCAATATACTAGGCATAGTGGTTCCAACAATGTTGTATGGTTGCGAGGCATGGGCTATGGATAGAGTTGTGCACAGGAGGGTGGATGTACTGGAAATGAGATGTTTGAGGACAATATGTGGTGTGAGGTGGTTTGATTGAGTAAGTAATGTAAGGGTAAGAGAGATGTGTGGAAATAAAAAGAGCATGGTTGAGAGAGCAGAAGAGGGTGTTTTGAAATGGTTTGGGCACATGGAGAGAATGAGTGAGAAAAGATTGACCAAGAGGATATATGTGTCGGAGGTGGAGGGAACGAGGAGAAGTGGGAGACCAAATTGGAGGTGGAAAGATGGAGTGAAAAAGATTTTGAGTGATCGGGAACATGCAGGAGGGTGAAAGGCGGCAAGGAATAGAGTGAATTGGATCGATGTGGTATACCGGGGTCGACGTGCTGTCAATGGATTGAATCAGGGCATGTGAAGCATCTGGGGTAAACCATGGAAAGTTCTGTGGGGCCTGGATGTGGAAAGGGAGCTGTGGTTTCGGGCATTATTGCATGACAGCTAGAGACTGAGTGTGAACGAATGGGCCCTTTGTTGTTTTTTCCTAGCGCTACCTCGCACACATGAGGGGGGAGGGGGATGTCATTCCATGTGTGGCGAGGTGGCGATGGGAATGAATAAAGGCAGACAGTGTAAACTGTGTGCATGTGTATATATGTATGTGTCTGTGTGTGTATATATATGTGTACATTGAGATGTATGGGTATGTATATTTGTGTGTGTGGACGTGTATGTATATACATGTGTATGGGGGTGGGTTGGGCCATTTCTTTCGTCTGTTCCCTTGCGCTACCTCGCAAACGCGGGAGACAGCGACAAAGCAAAATAAATAAATATATAACTAGGCACTATGAGTGTCGGAACGAATTTTACTAATTACAATAACAGCAAAGGGATATGTTGGATCCAGATGATGCTAAGCACTTCAATTTATGAAATGTATAAACAGAGCAGAGACTATCTATCATACTATAATATATCTAGTCCTCTCTTGATGTTGAGGTTGTGTTCCAAGACACAGTTCACTTAATGCAATCTTGCACTGCTTGTATTTCACTGGGATGCTTCCAGGATCTAGACTGAACCTCTCTTAAATTAATCTTTATAATGCTCTTATTGTATATGTAATAAAAAAGCATTTGATATGATATCACAATTCCGTATCTTGTGAATCCGAGACCTGTCAAATATGATATTTAATGCTGATTATATCATTAATCATCTCAACATCATAAATGTACTTCCTTATTCATGATTATTCCACATTTCTTCACCGTATAATGAAAGTAAAATTCAAGAGACTCAAGGAAATCTCTGATTTCTGGGCCTCTTAGGGGTCCTTGAGAACTATGGGAATCACATAAATGCAGGTTCTAAGCCTGGTGTAGGATATGGACAATATAACAGTATGGTAATGGTACCATATTACCCTGTAGTATATATAATATCTAAGTATACTGTGAGAAAACCGTGCAAAGGCCAAAAAAGAGTAATTGCCTGTGAAGAGTGGTGGTAAAATTCTTGATGCTTGGTGGAGAGGGTGATATGTTTAGAGGGCTCTTAATCGTGGTATATTTGGTGATTTTTTCCTTGATTTGACCTATGAGTTGAATACAGATGTAGTATGTCTTTAAATGGAGATTTTCTTTCTTTTTTCATGAATATCATTTTTATCACATTTGCAATGGATGACAATGGTAATAGGGGATGTATTGTACAAACGCTGAGTGTAGAACTAAAGGAAAGAAGTACGATACACACAATACAGCTAATTACTTCGGTGGCCAGGTGAGTAAAGGAACAGTTGTGGTGTAAGTACATCGTTTCCCCACAAAAACGCTGAATACTATTGATTCTATCACATTTTTAGAAAAAAAGTAATAGTATTGGATGTACTGTGCAATATTCTGAACACAGAAAAAAAGGAGAATTAAAGGAGAGAAGAGATATACTAAATAATGCAACATTCAATCCCAAAAGCCAGCTGTGAGTTGTGAGCAATGAGTGAGGTTGTTAGAAGCAGTGAAAAGTTTTAATAGAGAATGTAAGGCATGTGTACGTATAGGAAGAGAGGAAAGTGATTGGTTCTCAGTGAATGTAGGTTTGCGGCAGGGGTGTGTGATGTCTCCATGGTTGTTTAATTTGTTTATGAATGGGGTTGTTAGGGAGGTGAATGCAAGAGTTTTGGAAAGAGGGGCAAGTATGCAGTCTGTTGTGGATGAGAGAGCTTGGGAAGTGAGTCAGTTGTTGTTCGCTGATGATACAGCGCTGGTGGGTGATTCATGTGAGAAACTGCAGAAGCTGGTGACTGAGTTTGGTAAAGTGTGTGAAAGAAGAAAGTTAAGAGTAAATGTGAATAAGAGCAAGGTTATTAGGTACAGTAGGGTTGAGGGTCAAGTCAATTGGGAGGTAAGTTTGAATGGAGAGAAAAATGGAGGAAGTAAAGTGTTTTAGATATCTGGGAGTGGATCTGGCAGCGGATGGAACCATGGAAGCGGAAGTGAATCATAGGGTGGGGGAGGGGGCGAAAATTCTGGGAGCCTTGAAGAATGTTTGGAAGTCGAGAACATTATCTCAGAAAGCAAAAATGGGTATGTTTGAAGGAATAGTGGTTCCAACAATGTTGTATGGCTGCGAGGCGTGGGCTATGGATAGAGTTGTGCGTAGGAGGGTGGATGTGCTGGAAATGAGATGTTTGAGGACAATATGTGGTGTGAGGTGGTTTGATTGAGTAAGTAATGTAAGGGTAAGAGAGATGTGTGGAAATAAAAAGAGTGTGGTTGAGAGAGCAGAAGAGGGTGTTTTGAAATGGTTTGGTCACATGGAGAGAATGAGTGAGGAAAGATTGACCAAGAGGATATATGTGTCAGAGGTGGAGGGAACATGGAGAAGTGGGAGACCAAATTGGAGGTGGAAAGATGGAGTGAAAAAGATTTTGAGTGATCGGGGCCTGAACATGCAGGAGGGTGAAAGGCGTGCAAGGAATAGGGTGAATTGGAACGATGTGGTATACCGGGGTCGACGTGCTGTCAGTGGATTGAACCAGGGCATGTGAAGCGTCTGGGGTAAACAATGGAAAGTTCTGTGGGGCCTGGATGTCGAAAGGGAGCTGTGGTTTCAGTGCATTATTACATGACAGCTAGAGACTGAGTGTGAACGAATGGGGCCTTTGTTGTCTTTTCCTAGCACTATCTCGCACACATGCGGGGGAGGGGGTTGTTTTTCCATGTGTGGCGAGGTGGCAATGGGAATAAATAAAGGCAGAAAGTATGAATTATGTACATGTGTATATATGTATATGTCTGTGTGTGTATATATATGTGTACATTGAGATGTATAGGTATGTATATTTGCGTGTATGGACGTGTATGTATATACATGTGTATGTGGGTGGGTTGGGCCATTCTTTTGTCTGTTTCTTTGCGCTACCTCGCTAACACGGGAGACAGCGACAAAGCAAAATAAATAAATAAATAAATCAACAATACACATGTACATACATATACATACACATGCACAGACATATACATATATACACATGTATAAATTCATACTTGCTTGCCTTCATCCATTTCTGGTGCTTCCCTGCCCCACAGGAAACAGCATCACTACCCTCGGCTTCAGTGAGGTAGTGCCAAGAAAACAGACAAAAAAAAAAAAAGGCCACAATCATTCACACTCAGTCCCTGGCTGTCATGTGTAATGCACCGAAACCACAACTCCCTATCCACATCCAGGCCCCACAGACCTTTCCATGGTTTACCCAAGATATTTCACATGCCCTGGTTCAGTCTATTGACAGCACGTCAACCCCAGTATACCACATTGTTCCAATTCACTCTATTCCTTGCGCTCCTCTCACCCTCATGTATGTTCAGGCCCCGATTGTTCAAAACCTTTTTCACTCCTGAGCCAGGTACCCATTTTATCAACCAACTTCTAGGGGAGACGAACAGCTGGGTTGACTGTGGAATGACTGCTGTAACCAGGATTAAAGCCTATGCACTCAATCCTGGGGGGCCTGTGAATGTGTCATGGTGAGGAACGCTGTATGTCTTATGTTTTGTTCCGTTACATTTAGCTGCAAATTACATGAAATGTATTTGTAAGGTGAACATGAATGTATATGTATATGCAAATAAAAATGAGCCTTCATTAGCTGTGTGCCCATGATTACAATGGCTGTCCATGGCTGAACTCGTAGTGAGGAAGCAATCTCTTTTACGATTACACAATAATATTCTCTATTCTATCCTAGTTTTTTAGTCTAATAACTGTTTCATATAATGTTCGATTACATTTCGAAGTAAATCATAAAAGCCATAAATGTGAAATGACATGAATAGATCCAAGAACAAACAAAAATAAGTCACAACATCTGGTGTCTGCCCATGCTCTTAGAATAGCAATTAGCAGCTCTTAGAATAGCAATCAGCAGCTGAACTTGGAAGAAATCAATCTCTTCTTCGATTTTACAATAATACTTTCTATTTTTTCTTTGTTTCTCAGTCTTAATAATTGTCCTGAATATTATTCCATTATAATCATTCTGAAATAAAAGAGCAAGAAAAATAACCTGAAAGTGGAACAGTTTCCACATAATCTTTGAGTGCCAAGGGTGAGATGCCATCTGGACCATGAGCTTTGAGTGCGTTTACTTCTTTAAAGAGCCTTCTCTGGTCCAATATATTTATTTCTATGGATAAAGAGCCTTCTCAGGTCCAATAAATTTATTTCTATAGATAAAGAGCCTTCTCAGGTACAATAGATTTATTTCAGTAGATAAAGAGCCTTCTCAGGTCCAATAGATTTATTTCTATAAAGTCTAAAATCTTTCACATCCCAAGCAGGGAGTAATGGCAGTTTGATGTCTTTAAATGTAAACACACTTTTATTGAAAGATATAAGGAAGAGGATACATAAACCAAAGAAAAGCAAAAGAGAGAATACAGAAACCACTAAGATTAAGTAAAGTTTTTGTTATATCTCAGTCACCATGTGGGATGCAATTTGAATGTAGATACAGAAAAGCTACCTCTTTGGCAGGAAGAAAACTGTATTTCTCCTATATAATGCTTTCAAAAGTAGCCTGGGCTAATCTACTCATTAACTAAGCACAAAGACCAATGCCTTTTACGTAAGTAAAAATAAAAACAAACATACCTGCAAGTTACACTCTTGTCAGTGTAACAGCGATTCAAAGAAATGGAATGGATCATTGAACGTGAACTGACTATAAGTCGTGGTTGTTTTCCTCTTGGCTTGATCACTTGCAGGGATGTGACTGCAATATGTGAAGGAAAAACCGAAATCTCCTCAATAATGAATGGTTCTACCTCTTGATAAGAGTCAGCTGATCTGGTGTTGATAGCTTTAATAACCTTACCATCATCTGTAAATATGAAAAAACTTTAAAAACTCACAACTTCCTTTCCATGCATCTGGCAGCAAAATAATGTGAGATACTCAATTTCAAACCCCCTCAAACCATATTCTACTGATATAAGCAGCTCTTTCAAATTCAGACTGCGAAGTTAAATAATAAGCCTCTGGTATTAGATAAAACATCTGTCTTTTAAATTATCAGTTTCCTGATACCTATATGAATATATACCTGGTGCCATTTATAAATGAAATCCGAGAGATATTTGCAATATTTTCATGGAAAAAACACTCTGCTAGTCCAGTAATGAACATGAGGACTTATGAATTCACATAACTCTTATAAATCTATTTCCTAATTACATGGACAAAAATTTAATTCCTCACTTGGCCAACTGTTCTTTTTATACACTTGCAGTAGGTTCTCTAATTATAAACTAAGACTTATTTATGAAAAGCGGCTCATTTGCTATGACCCCCAATCCAATGGCCACTTTTTCCCAAACATTCAAAACTATCTTCCTAGAATCTAACACTCAGCAATTCTTTAAAATACTATGCTCATGCTATCTCCTCTTCACATCTCTGTATATAACCACTTTCTCATCAGCTAACTTCACCATCACCCAAATTGTTTTAACTATCTTCCTTTCTCATTTTAGCAAGGTAGCATTCAGAACAAACATGCAATGGCCTCATATGCATCTTGTACTGCGTATTTGCTATCATGTATAATGTACCACATCTAGAGAATTACATCCAGAGCCAAGCCCCACAATCTACTTGATTTACACTCACATAATATTATACATATCCTTGTTCAGCCTATAAACACTGGCTGTGATTAACAACAAATGTCAAAACACAATTTTTCCTCTAACCATGAAATACATTGAAAGTCCACAGCCATAAAACAACATTTTGTATATCCCAAGGGGATCACATACCCTCCCCTAGCCAGGAAAATGTACCACAGTCCCTAAGATTCTGCCCCCACAAAGTGAATGATCTAAACCTCGTACGTTAACAGTGAATCCTGAGCTAACAGTTACTACCCATATGCTGATTCATTCATCCATCCTTTCTCTTTTTACTATGTTTTTACCATTACTTACACAATTTGTGGAAATCATAACACTGAGATATGCTGTGTAAGCTGTGTTATGTATAATAATGCATAAATATTGATACAGAATGATAATGTAAGATATTTGAGGGTGGACAGTGAGAGGCTGCTTCATAATATGCAATGTTTCTGATGAGTGCTCATGAGTTGGTAGCACAAGGTTGCTTAGCTTCCCTTTGAATTCAACCCTTGAATATTTTCATGCCCTTTACAGTTTGTTCATCATTCTGAGTGTAAGAAACAACATATCTATTAAAACTGAAGAAGCTGATACCATCCAGCAAGTGTCAGACCATTTACATTTCATTTCATTTTCAATTTTCTTTATTTCTATTCTCTGCTCTCAGATGATGTTTTTAGATATACTAATGCTATGTAGGAAAACTTTATGGCTTTGCTTGAATAGAAAACAATAAAATATGACCAACTACCATTTCCATTCTTTAATTTTGAGATTCTTCTCTTGGTTACTGAAGTATGTAATGAAAATTATGGGTTCTAGGACTGAGCCTTGTGAAACTCCAGTAGCACCATGAAGTCATTCAGATGCATCCCCATTTGATACCACTTTCTTCTTTCATTGAGAAAGCCAATTCACTATCCATGCCCAGATTTGAATTCCTATGCTATGAACTTTAATCTTATTCAAAAAGCAGTGAGGGTATGCAGATTCATGAACAAAAGTATATGTATGATGGGAAACACGAATTGATGGGTGAAGGAGAGAGTAAAATAAGAAATAACTGTAGATCTGAAGTCAATGGAGTAAATACCATTGTTAGAAAATATGGAGATTATGCATATCAGTTGGTGTGACTGCTACAAATGCATACATTAAACATGAAAATGTTCACATATAGACAAGGAACAGAGAAGACAACTACACTATGCTTGCAGTGAGGCACAGTTAGCAGGCATGAAATATACCCAGGTGGATATATTGTTTAATAAACAGGGACCTTTTGATCTACATATGTTTGATTTACACCATTTTCAGAAAAATGTACACAGTTCAATTACACCTTTAACATTCATGTGGGCTTATGTTTGGAATAATGCTTATATCACTGGGCTGGTAGCGAGTTGATGTGGTGTTACCAGCACTGTATAAGAAGTGTACATATGTGAAGCATGGGTATGCAGCTTCCCACCTTGCAGCCCTTAATGCATGGATACAGTTTATCATCATTGAGTGCTAAAGTATTCAGTACTGCAGTGTACTGAATATTGCACATATTTCACACCTTGCATCAAGCCACCAAAGCATCTTTTAAGTTCTCCTGGTATTAGTGGTGCTAAGAAGCATAAGGCCATCACCATTAAGGTCAAGATGGATGTGCTCAAATGTTATGAGAGAGGTGAACAAATGGCTAATATCAAGTGTGCCCTTGGATTTGGTGAATCTGCTTTATGGATTATTCATGACTGTGTTGAAAAGATCAAAGAGAGGGGAAAAAATCAGCAGATCTGAGACTCATATTCTAAAGTTCAATTACAGAAAGAATGGAACTAAAGTTGAGCACACCGAACGAATGCCAAACTCATGAAAACGTTCCCATCAGTGAGTTTGTGATACAAGCGAAGGCCTGGAGTGTATACGATGACCTGGCAGCAGAAGAAGGAGCAGTGAAGACATTTCAAGCAAGTCTTGGTTGGTTCACAAATTTTAATAATCACTACAATTACCACATCAAGATGACTGGTGAGGCTACTTTAGCTGTTGATGTTACTGTTGAAAATTTCCTGGAGACTCTTAAGTCCATTATCGAGGAAGGCACTTATTCTCCAAAGATGATTTTTAACATGGACGGAATGGATTATTTTGTAGAAGAATGCCTTTGAGAATGCACATTCCCTGTGAAGAAAACACTGGACCAGGATTCAAAGCCCCTAGGATCACCTCAAGCTGCTTGTGGGGGGGGGGGCAACATCGAAAGGGACTGCAAACTAACCCATTAATGGTCTACCATTCAGAAAATCTCAGGGCTCTTAAGAGATGTGTGAAGCAGAGTTTTCCAAGATTATTTTGCTGCAAAGCTCTACTTAGAGCTGAAGAAGTACTGTGTAAAGGAGAATAAAAGTTTCACTAGTCTTATCAATAATACCCCTGGCCATTTCACCTTCAGTAAAAGACCTTTGTGAGAACATCGAAGTATTCTTTCTTCCACCCAACACTACATCTCTAATCCAGCCAGTGGACCAGGGGGGGATATCTACTTTCAAGGCCTACTATTTATAAAGAACATTTACAAAAGCTCATGAAGGCTACATAGAATAACCAGCTGACTCTGAGGGAATTCTGGAAGTCCTTCACCATCAAGGATGCCATCATAATCATTAGTGTTTGTATGAATGGAGTATGGCAGATGCTTTGCCATCAGTTTGTTCATGAATTCCAGGGTTATGATGGTTACACCAACATATCAAGAAAACATGCACACACTGTGGATAAGTTATAAAAGTTGGCTTTTATGAGATTGAGAAGGGTGATGTGGAAGAGTCACTAGAAATGCATAACGATGAATTTTCAAATGAGATCTTCAAATGAAAAAGGAATGCCAGAAGAAAGTAGTAGTAGAGAAGGGGAAGATGATTAAGTGCACTTCCTCACAAGCAAGAGATTATCTGAAGCATTTCACTACACTCACCTTGCTCTTAATAAATTTGATAAGGAAGACCCGAACACACAACACACTTTAAAGGTGGCCCAATATGTCCTAGCTGACATCAGGTGCTATAAAGAAATCCACCATGAGAAGATGATGAAGGCTAACCAGACAACACTAGATTTCTTTCTAAAGAAAAGGACCATTCATAAGGAGGACCAGCCATCACTATCTAACAAAGTAATTGCTAAACCCACTCGACCAACAATTATGTCATCTGACCTAAATGACCCCCTTTCTCAGTAACTCCTCCACTCACCTCCTCCTTCTCCATCAGCATCAACATGCAATTCAGGAATAGCAGGAAAAGTAAGTGTTGAACTCATAAAGCCCCCTAATCTCCACTGTTTGCCTTGTTTGATTTATGTGTTTTTGATTAACCAGACCATTTTCAAGACCATAATTAACATGTAAACTGAAAGATGCATGCACTTTCAGAATGATAAACCAATACTAATTTAAGTGTTACTGAAATTTCTTGAGGTACTAATACCAGTTAAGTTCCAATGATTTTGACACTATGCACTTACCTGTACCAACAAAAAGGACATCATAAGCCTTCCCATCAGGTGTTCGGACTTGTGCATCAACTGCTATAGATGTGAAGCGACCACTGTAGCTGTAAGTGATAAAAAACTGAAAAAACTGAAAATCATATGATTCAGCATTTATATTTCTTTAGTTTAGAAACTGTAAAATAACCTCTCAAACATAATATAAGATCAACTGCCTAATAACAATGTCAATATGAGGATTATCTCGTGATGAAAGATTCAACTACGTTCAAATTAGCACATCATAAAGCTGATGACAGTACAACTTTCATAATTAGGGAGTGGAAATATGAACAGACTGGTGAATGGAGATTAATATGTGAATACTTCTTTCATATAAATGGCCTGTGTGATTACACGTTAGAATGAAGGTACAGTAAATTCAGGACTGCTACAGCCTTGAAAGGGGTGTGTTTACAATGTAGGAGTCTTTTAGATGGATTCCACGGGTACAATGACATGCTATTCCAGTAAAGCCTGCTGCAAAAAATTAAATGCTCAACCACCTTGATGAACTACTTTCCTTATGAGGTGGTAAACCAAGTTATACCTTGGGGTCAAAAACTCTGGCAACATGATGTTAAAATTGTTCTTCACTTTCTTAGTTCTTCAATATATCTGTAGGAGTACTGTCTGTATACACAAGAGATTCAGTGCTAATGAAAGTCATGATCTATCCTCCTGTATCAGACTGCACAAATTCACATCTAAGTGGAGCATGATTCATGATACCTCAAGCATATGGAGTTACTGCTTAAGGCTTCATTATCAGATAAGCCCTTCTCAGTGTAAGTCAGCTACAAATATGGTACCTGGAACAAATCAGTAGGTAAAACGTCTTAGCTTTCTGTAGTAATTAATTTGAAATCAACCGCTCTCACTGTTCCTGTCTCTCTTTTACTTTATATGATGTCAAATTTAAATATCCACACAGTCTTAGCAGTAGCACTCATTCTTTTTTGTGTGTAAGTGACACGTGGCATTTTATGTACCTCTGCTATACTGCTATGTACACATTCAGACTCTGCACTCACCACCAGGCCCAACTCTGCCACTCTGTTGTGTGTCAATTACCCATGAAAAGGGCAGGCAAGTGGTCATGTCCAGCTATTAATAAACAGTGTATCACTTGTTCTATTATCATAGCAATGATATTTATTTCAAGATACATTATGGTGCGGTCTTTTACAAAGAAGAGGAAAGTTAATAGTGAATGCAGAGAGTTTAGTAATGACTACTAAAAAATATTTTTTTTTGTGAGTTTCAAAGCCAGACCAATATGCTTGGTATATTCAGAATTTGTCGCAGAGATGAAAGAATACAATATTCACCGTCACAATACATCAACACATGCAGAAAAATAAAATGAACTTAAAGGACAGCTATGAAAAGATGGACAAATAGAATTATTCACCAAAGTTAATGCTAATGCTGAAGGTAGTAAAAAAGTAATTTATTATATCAGTGAACTAACTTCTAAATGACTTAAACTATATGCAGATAGGGAGTTTGTAAAAGAGTACTTTGTAACCTCAGTAGAAATTGTGTGTCCTGAAAAGAAAGTTATTTTCTTGTATTAGTCTCTCATGGCCAACAGGTGCTCGATGGACTGATGACATGCCACACAATATATAGAAACAAACAATGGACAAAATTAATAAATTTGAGTCTTATTCTACACGTATGAATGAATCTACTCACATCAGTGATACTGCTTAGCTTACCATTTCTGTATGTGGCATGACTTCAAATTCTGAAGGAAGAGTGAACTGGTGCATTTAGCAAGCATGAAAGGGTCCAGTACAGGTGAAGATGTGTTGAATGAAGTGATGGAGACACTTTTAAAACACAATTCAAAGTGAGAGAAACTCACAGGGATAAAAACAGATGAAGCTCCAACAATGGCTGGGTAGAATAAAAATGCCGCTGCAAGATTTGCAGCCGAACAAGAGAAAGAAGGAAGGAACTCATAAGACTGTTGTTTTCACTGGATTATTTACCAAGAACACTTGTGCACACACGAGTCAATGTGAATCACATAATGCCATTGTTATTTCTACTGTCAACTATATCGGAGAACATGGTCTTCATCACAGTCAGTTTAAAGAATTTTTACGAGATCTTGGTTTAGGAAACCATGACATCAATTATCACTGAGAAGTGCGATAGCTAAGCACTAAAAATAAAAGCACTAAGATTTTATGACATTCTTGATGAGGTGGAACTGTTCATGGATATACAATGGCAGCCAATACATAAATCTATCCAGCAATAACTGGCTTTTTGACCTGGCCTTTTTAGTAGTTCTGACTGCTCATCTCCATGAATTGAACACTAAGCTTCAAAGAGAAGATCAGATTGTTAATAATCTTGTGGATCACATCAAAGGATTAAAAAATAAGCTATGTTAATGGGAAAATAAGCTAACAAAAACGGTGCAGTACACTTTACAGCACTGTGTCTAAAGAACTCAAAGAGAAGGTCCATAAGAGGCAAACACAGATGGCACTAAAATTAAGGGGGTAAGACTGGAGGCTTTAAATTCATCAACCTTGAAAGAGAGAATAGTGAGAGATGACCTAATAACACCCTTTAAGTTTTTAAAGAGACTGATGGAGTGTCTAGTGGACAGTACTTTGAAAGGTTCAGGGATAGAGGAACCAGAGGCCATAACATGAAATTAAGTAGGAAACTTGTAAATAAGAATGTAAAGAAATACTTTTATAATACAAGTTTAGTAGATGACTGGAGCAGATTGACCAAGGACATGATAATGCAGACAGCATACATAAATCCAAGAGGTTGTATGATGGCACAGAGTGTTCAAGAGATGGGGTCCCATGAGTGTAATACTCCCTCCCCACACAGTACAAATAAATCAGTAAATATAAATGAAATTTGCTGAATTGAGAACTGTGAGATTTCTCAACTTCCATCAAATAAATTTGGGAGACACCCAAGCAATACAGTTCTTTTCAATTTTCCCAGAGTAATACATTCATAGACAACAAAATAATAACTACTGATATCACGGTCTGCAGTCAGCATGCTGTTTGTTTACATGATATAAATGTTCACACACAGAAAGCAACTTACTGAAAGCTGGTGCTGATGAGGATAGGCTGACCAAAGAAAGCTGGCACTGCTTCATCCATGAGTGAGTGTGATTTGATGAAGTTGAGAGTGACATCAGTCAATGTACTTGAGTCCTTCACACACTGACCCGGTCTTGGTTCTGGTACCTAGGAAAGAAAATCTCATAATTGTCGTAAAATCAACAAAAAACAAGCCTATCCTAAGTCTATCCTCCTGAATGCTTAAAGGATTTAGGCTTTAATAACAAAACTTACTCTCATAATTTGCTAAAACTGTTCTTCTGTCAACAGAGTCTTGACAAGATTTCTAGCTCTGCATCAGCACATAATTTCAAGGAAACTTATACGAGGTGAGTCCATGAACAACAATGCTCATTCCAATAAATCTTATGCCATCTTGAATGCAAAACAAACTGCATATCAACATATAAGCAAATATGTATATACTAAGCCTTACTTGCCCTTGGTAATATTAGCAGAAGCATAAAAATAATCTGAAAAATCACTGTTCAATTGCAAAGCTTATTAGCATCTTTGAAGTAAAATTGGCCATAAATTTTATTAAAATAGAGGCCTAGAAATTGAAACAACCATAAAAATCAGTTTCTTAATACACTCAATGATGCTACAGGAGTTTACTAATCTCATACATGTGAGCATATTACACTCACTGTATACTAGATTCCATAGGCATTCCCATTAGGTGCAATTTTTCATGAAAGAATTTAAGTTTGAATTTGATTACTTTTTTCACGCATTTCCAATTTCAAATGACCATAACATTTTCTTGTCCGGCATATAAATTCTACTAAAACATTATTTGGTATTAAAAACATTTTTATCATGAAAATGTGTACAGTTCACTGATAATGGTTTTTCAATATATGTCAAAAGAGGAGAGCAAAATGATTAACATATTTTGTGGCATATAAGACACTTGGGCAAGTAAGACACACCTATATCTAAGCAAGGAATATTTAGGAAAAAAATTCAGAGCATTGAATGCTTTTTCATTCTAATACAGAACATGACGTTAAATCTGTATAAATGGAATGAATTTTCAAAGATAATTCTAGTGGGTAAACTTAGAAGCATATGGCATTAAACATCAGTAGTGCATAGCTAGGTAAAATGCTATGAACTTTTCAAATCAGGAGCATAAATCATGAAATTTGCACATCAAGAAAAGCCTTTTTTAATCAAAATATTGTACATGCAACATACAACATGAAAATCAGTTGTGCATAGCAGAAAAATGCATTTCATCACAAGCATTATCCTTTTCAAATGTCACTTTCCATAGAACATCAAATCTGCATAAAAAAAAATCTAAATGGTACTGGTACTCTACACAATAAGACAGAGTGCAAAAAAACTAATATAAAATTATTGTTCTGTTACCAAACACCCTTAAATCGTCTTCAGAGCCTGAAAATTCTTCATTAGTGCTACTTACAAAAACTGAATTACCTGTATTACTATCTTTAATCACAGCATGTCCTCTATTCCATCAAGGGCACTACTACAGCCACACTTTTTGAATGACTACAAAATCATTTCTGTTCTCACAGCATACTATGATTTCTTTTCTCTTACAAACTGCTATGAAATGGTGGGATGCTTTATCCTTCTGTAGGTGTAAGGATGTGATCTAAGTCTCCCATCCACTTTTTCATGGTTCACACATTTTTATCTACAAATGCATTCAAAGGTTGTAACTGGTTCAGTGCACCAGGAATGACACTTAATTTGAGTCTTCAATTCTGCCACCGTTTTTTTATTGCCTTAGTTCTACATGCTCTGAGCTGGTCTCACACTGGAAGAGCTGGCTTTCTTAAGAGTCTATCACTATCCCCTGCCCACAATGTTGGCAACCACAGTACCAAGCCAGTTTTCTTCATCCAGCTATCCAGACTTTTTTGGTGAGCATGAACAAATACAATATAAACAATTTCTTCTTTAGCTTATGTCTTCCTTTTCAATATCAAAAACAATGACAGTTTTATGCAACCAGCACAACAGGCCAAAGCTACTGCATAGTTTTTTCATGTCCTGTGGTTTTAACTGTGTATGTCATGTATACACTCCTAGATATATAGCATCACTTTAAATTTGTAGCTTATGGTATAGGCTAAGGACATAGCCCCCTTTTTTTCACATTGGTCTACCAAAGTAACGATTTAAGAAGCTCCTGGCAAGAGTTTTTGGAAGATCCCTGCTTTCTGCAGAAATAGCATTTATCCAACCTTTTGGACTGGAGCCTTACCCCATGTCATTGCACTGGGTTGCAAAAGTGAACTTTACCAGGATCTGCTTTTGATGATGTTAACGAACTAAGGCCTTAGATTGTAAGGTAATCACAGCATCTGCATAATCACAAGCTTTGTCCTGGAGGAGACAAAGACAGCCAGTCTGAGAGTTGCACTCTATTCTTAGCCATGTAAAGATCTAGCTGAGAACCTGGGATTAATCCCATCTGATGATGAAACCTACATTTTGAAATGTCTCCCTTTTTCAAAAACCTTGTCTGGTGCATTCCTCCTTTGATGGTGACAGCACCAGCAAACTGTTGTGGTAAGCCAAACCTATCACTCTGAGAAAGATAAGTTTACTTTGTAAAAGAAAATTTGGAGTGGCTATGCATAAACCAAAAGGCATCATCAAAAACTTTCTCATTCTTGAATGTATTGGAATGAGTGAATAGGCATCCTTTCAGTCTAGGATAACTGTCCAGTAGTTTAACTACAAGGTCTGGTGGATGCTCTGAGAAGTGATCATATTAAACTGT
This sequence comes from Panulirus ornatus, assembly GCF_036320965.1. Taxonomy (NCBI): domain Eukaryota; kingdom Metazoa; phylum Arthropoda; class Malacostraca; order Decapoda; family Palinuridae; genus Panulirus; species Panulirus ornatus. The sequence goes on along the minus strand of NC_092226.1, from coordinate 70,521,123 downwards.
GATTAGGAATAACAGCATTACGTTAATACAAGCCTAAAATAATTTTCTCTTGATTTCCTTTTTATGGACTGGAAAAATAGTTGATAAAATCTAGACCCCCCGTACAGGTTCTACAGTATCCTTTCCTAACATTTCTATTATGCATAGCTGTAATAGCAGAGTTGCAGCTGACCACTTTTTTTTTGACAGAGGTAGGTGAAATATACAACTTAAACCCAGACTTTTTCTCAACTTAAGATAAAACAGAAAGTTATACTCCCAAAACTTCGAAAGTACTGGAGACAACCCGACTTCCCAAGAGCTTTGTCCAATCCTCATTACCTTACTTTTGCTTGGGTTGAATTGCTCCTTCTGCACCTTTCTATGCACCACTGTCAATAGATTCTGTAAGTATATTAGTAATTTCCTTCAACTGAACCACATCTAAGACATTAAGAACAGACCCCTCAGACCTTATTTGCATTTTAAAGAATTCACCTTTTTTCTGGTTATGTACCTCCTGAATCTCATCCATTAAGCTGAAGCTTTATTCATAAATAGAGCTACATATATACAATCTCTAACTTCCTCTTTCATCTCATGATACCCTTCATGATCCTTGAATCTATTCCTGTTTCTATAACTCCTCCTCTAATTGTATTAACTTCTGGTCCTGTTTTTCATTTTCCATAACATTTCCAGGTACCTGTTCTCTTGTGTTCCTCCTTCATCCTTACCTATTTCTGTTTCTTCCTTATGGATCTTGTTATAAATGAAAGATCTTGGTACATTCCCTTACTTGGCATCTATATCAAACTTGTGGTCCAATTTGAATAAAAAACTTTAGTACTGTATCTAGCTTTGTTAGTGCTTGTTGACAAGCTTGTCCTAGCTTTCTTGTCTAATTTCTCAGCCTTCTTTAGGACCTCTAGTTCTTTTCTTGGCTCAGGCAAAGCTAATGGTCTTAAACTGGGCCCTTAAGTAATTCTAATAACAATAATATAGCTTAAAAACAGCTTCAGTTACAAGGAGAATCCAAATCTTTACCTGACTGACAGTGTTGCCTTTGGTTACAATACAACTTTGTTCCTTTCTATGGTCACAGCTGCATTTTTATATATTATAATTTTGCTAAACTTGTTCAATTCCTTTAGGTTAGTCACTCACTCTCCTTAAAACCTGATCTTATAAAAAGCAAACTAATTAGAATAAATAGATTCACTAAAGTTGTGTGTAATTACTTATTTGTACTGTATGGGGAGGGAATTTTACACTCATGGGGCCTCATCTATTGAACATTTTCTATCACACAGTCTTTAAAGTTTATGTATTAATCAAGTCCTCGGTCACTCTATTCCACCCATCCACCACTCTTATAATATAAAAGTACTTCTTTACATCTTTTTAACAAGTTTCGTGTGTGTGTATGTAATAGGGCATTCAGCTGCCTATGCTATCTTAGCCATCACAGAAAAAGTGAGTGGTGGGGAGTGGTGGGCAGCTGGCACCATCTCATTACTATATCCTGGCATCACAGACCAAAGTGAGTTGCTCTATATTTATTGGTTCTCTGTGACCAAGGATCTGCTAATCTTACAGACAATGTGGTGAACATGGTAATATCCCAGCAGATATAACTTTAAGAGGGATAAAATGGCATTTGAAGCCCCCAAAAGCAACTGCTCTTTCAGGACTGTCTAGAGATTGAAAAAATGAACTGCAAGGCCAGGAGGCAAGAAAAAATAAATATCATAAACAAAAATGGAAAAAGAAACTTTAAAAGTGTAATCAATATAAAGATTAACTGCACGCAAATAAAACAGGTACTCAGTTGCATACGAAGATGCAGATGAAGTATATGATGAAATCAATATTTCAGTAAGTCAAATGAAATAGAGTGAGTGAAAAAACAATAATGAAAAAAGAAAAATGAATGATGCCAACTTCAGTTGACATCATTTAAAGTATGATCTCTTAATTCAAATGTTGTAACTTACCTTATTACCCTGAACTGGTAACCAGTTGGCATTTACAGAAGCTTGCCCCTTAAATGGACCTTCAAAGGTGTCCATTATATCTTGAAACGTAAATGCACACACAGCGGACCCAGGTATGGAGTTTTCAGGAGTGGTGAAGACACCATACAGCAGAGTTGTAGCATGGCCACCATAACGCCCTTCAACAGGTTCTGTTGTTGCCTCTGTGAATAATCATTTGGGTTAAAATGTGGCGTATGTGTTTATATTTTTCAAGATCTTGTTTTCCTCCATAATAATGCAATACAGAAAATACTGAAATATGCAAGTGACATCTGTTCGTATGTCCCTTGAACACATACAGAGACAAAAATCTTATACAACACAGAATTTCATTTTATTTTCTACTAAGGTCTTTTCTAATACAAAATAAAGGTAAACAGTAATAGGATAACTACAAGGAATGTTAACATGTACACTATAAAGTGATGGTCCCATTTGTTCAACCCTGGTCTATAGACATGACAAGGAAGCTGCCAGGCACACAATGACTAACCCCCTCACACAGTTGCCAATAATTCATCGATTTACTTGGTAGCAAAGAAAATGTTGGTTGCTGGGGTGAAATATGTTTGAGAAAATATTATGATGTTGTATGGTGAAGGTTGTGCTGGCAATGTGGAAAGTATGGAGAAGGAAAATGATGGGGTGAATGGTTATACAACCGAAAAAATGCCATCAACCATTCAGGGTGCAGTGGCTAGGGCAGGAGTGGTTGTAATGAGACAGGCTATGGTAGCCAGGGGAGAGGAAGTGGTGATTGTGGTTATGAAGCATGTTGTTGCCAGAGAGGAATGTTTCATTCTTGAGATATTTTACTCAAGCACCTGTATGATCTATTCCTCCTACTCCCTACTTGTTCAAAAGGCCAGAAGAGATGAAGTCCCTCTGAAACTTGGCAAAATGGCTGCCGCTCCTGTGAGTATGTGTCTATGCATGTGTTTAAACTGTTCCTGAGAATCATACAAGATAACCTATGGTAACTTACGTATCTCATTGAAGTAAAATGGAAAGTCCCCAGAGATGGAACAGTTGAGTCTGGACTTGAGGTAAGAGGTCCACTTATTGCGAAACTTGTGGGGTCCCCCCTTATCGTGGCGACACACCCGGGCCACACGTGAATACAGCGTCTATATATAAAGACAAAAGGATACCACATTATTCCTACAAATATTATTTCAAATAAAAGTTGCCATAAACACAACTTACTGACATCATAACAATTTACCAATTACCACCACTCTATACAAGTAAATCTACCACCAAGTTGCAACAATTACTTTCTATCAATGGTAAAACTATTCATCATGTTCCCAGTACTATATACTCAATGCTATCATTACTTACTGTCATATTTCTATCATCTCTTTCGGGATGTAATTGGTAATGGTACAGAGATAAGAGGGTTATCCAACTTTTGAATTTTTGTTGTTGTAGCAGCCATCCTTATAAATAAAATATGTGATACAAGAATTACTGATATGAAGTTGAGTCAGGGCTCTAACTACTAATGAGGGATTCATAAGACAACTTTCTTAGCTCTTTTAATATTCATAAGCATTCTTGAGGAAGTTTAGAGAAGTTGCTTTTCTTCATTTTCATTTTTAACAAAAGCATATGCTTGACTGATATGACTGCTGTAATTCCAGCAGTCTAAATTTCTCAGTCTATTCCATATTTTGGTCATAGAAAAGCATGTGGTCTTGGTGCAAACCCACCTTTTCGTTGTGTTAAATTATCATGAAGATCTCTAAAGGGCAAGCTGGGTGACGTGCTGTGGTCACTGGAAGTGCCATGAAGTACTCCACAACTACATTGTGCATGAACCTCAGAAAAACAATCCTGGATGCTTTTAACAAAACACAATCCCCCCTTCCACACAATACAAGTGGAAACAAACATCAACAGACAACAAACCCTTAACATAACTCCCTAACACATTTTCACACAAAAGATAGATGACACTGCCTTCCACAAAAATGGCACAAAATTATTAGCCAGCTTCATAGCTGGTCACTAATCAATAGCCATTCGTAGAGGCTTCAAATCTAAAATCTTCAAGCTCTACAATGGAGCTCCTAAGGGAGTAGTTCTTTCTCAAACCCTCTTCAGTCTCTTCCTACAAGATGTTCTTTCAACTCTTGCAAACCACAATGTAAAGGTCATTTCATATGGATAAGGAGATGACCTCACAATCATATCACAGCACCTTGACACTACTTAAGCAACAACAAACATAATACATTAAATCAATAAGAATGCTAACTCACCCAAAACATAATGTTTGCATCCCCACAAAATGCAAAATTACCCTTTTAATCCCTGACAAACATGTACTCAATCTCCACCCTTCAATAAATCCTGCACAGTTAACCACTCACTGCCTAGGTATCACACACAAAACACACAACATTCATTACCTATGCCACAAACATCAACAAAAATGCCATAAAAAGATGAATGAACTTGGACAACTTACCAGCACCATTTTTGGACAAAAACAAAAAAGTAATCCTTTAACATCTAAAAAGAATTCATCAGCTCCACCCTAAACAATACCATACCTGCCTAGTCATAAAAAAGATGCAAACCACAAAACAGGGCAATCAGAGAAATCACTGGCTGCCTCCTAACCACAAACATTCAACATCAGCACAACAAAACAAAAATATTATTTCCAGTACAACTCATATCAACATGCTTGGCACTCACTTCATTGCAACAGTAGATCGCTCTTTCCCATCCAAACCACTTCATAACAACACATCAAACCTCAAATAGAGATAAAAAGCTTACCCCTACTTTACACTTCAGCAACCTATACTTACAGATCTCTCTTCCAACAAATATGTTGACAAACATACATGTAATAACATGACATGCACTAAACAAGAGCCCTCTCAACTCAGTCTTAATCTCCACCAGATACATAAGTTATGCTTTCTTGTCTGTTTTTTTGGACACTATCCATATCTCCAAAATCAAAAACACCAATATAACATATCCTCAAGCCCAAGAAGCAACTTTTATACTAAAGACATTGAACACTTAAGCCTTGATTGTCCCCCACGATCCAATACAGACACACACAACATGACAGCCCTTCTTGACCTATGATCCCACTCACTGGATTTGGCCAGCTTCCAGAGCACTGCAGGAGCCTCAGAGAAAGGGACCCTAGGGCAGGAAGGTAAGCTATGCTCGGTATACAGCTGTTAATCGACTCCACCTGCAAGTGGTAACACCATCAGTGAAAAGTCACCTTTGATGAGGCTGTATCATCATCTACAGACAGAAAGCAGTACAGCATCATCAAGGACCTTCTCTCCCCAAAGTAACCCACCCCATGTCTGCTTACATGTGGAGCACAACCTCAAAGTTGCAGGAGCCCACTGAAAGGGGTCCTAGGGTTACAAAATAATAATGGCAAAACACATACTGTACCACTCAGTTCTTCCTAATGTAAACTGTGCATGCCATCTAAGAGCATGAACACTGAGCACAAACAAGTTCTTCCATGAAAACGTACAAACCCCTAATTTTAGCACGCAGGGAACTCTCTCTTGCTTTCTCAAATGGTTATTGACTGGGAGTGATATCCTGGTGATTACTCTTTTAACAGTAAAAGGATATTAGAATATTTAACCAGATAGGAGTTATCTGCAGTAACATTAGACTTATGTTTATCAATAATATCATAATTTATTATTGATATCATCACTTACCATTTCCTGACCAGCAGCTTGTTGATGGCATATCAGTCACAAACAACTCCACTGTGGGTGGGATTACCTTGTCAAAGTTAAAGTACTCCATACCAGACAGGCTTACCTTGTCACCTGTGAGGTACTCTATACTGGGTGGGCTAACTTTACCAATTATGAAGTGGGCTTACCTTGCTAGTTAGTAGTGAATTACTCCAAGGTGGATGGGCTTACCTTGCAATCTTGCGACTGCGGAAGTACTCCATGCTGGGCAGGATTGTCTTGCCACTGGTGAGGTATTCCACATGGGGTAGGATTAATATAATACTGGTAAGACACTTCACAGCTAGTAAACTTACCTTACCATTAATGGGGTACTCCACAGCAGATGGGCTTACCTTGCCACAGTTTAGGTATTCTACGGCGATCTCCCGGAAGAAGAAGTAAACGAAATCTCCCAGAGCGAAAGAACTCACAAAGTTGGGAGCTGTAAAGACAAGTTCTTTCAGTGCTAACAATGCAATACTGTACACTATTGTTTATGCAAAAATATACCATTCAGAACATATGTAAAAAGGGTAGGAAGAGAAGATTATCTCTCACTTACAATTTAAGGTGGAGAGATCATACTGCTCTGTCCGCAAGGGTTCGCGGTAGATGAGAGGCTCCAGTCCTGCAAAGTCCGCGATAGTACCTACGTACAGCTGACCATCTGCATAAGGGGAAGCAAGACATCATCATCACACAATTTTTGTCTGTTTTCCTGGTGCTACCTTGCTGAAGCTGGGGGTAGTGATGCTGTTTCCTGTAGGGCAGGGTAGCACCAGGAATGGATGAAGGCAAGTAAGCATGAATATGTACATGTGTACATATGTATGAGTCCGTGTATGTGTATATGTTGATATGTATACATACATGTATGCATATGTGCATGTATGGGCATTTAGTATATATATGTGTATATGAGAGGATGGGCCATTCTTCGTCTGTTTCCTGGGGCTACCTCACTGACGCAAGAAACAGTGATTAAGTATAATAAATATAAAAAATAACATTATATATATATAAATATATATTTTTTTCATACTATTTCCCATTTCCCACGTTAGCAAGGAAATGTTAAGAACAGAGGACTGAGCCTTTGAGGGAATATCCTCACTTGGCCCCCTTCTCTGTTCCTCTTTTGGAAAATTAAAAAATGAGAAGGGAGGATTTCCAGCCCCTGTTCCCTCCCCTTTTAGTTGCCTTCTACGACATGCAGGGAATACATGGGAAGTACTCTTTCTCCCTTATCCCTTATCGCTACCTCGATAACGCGGGGAATGGCGAATAGTTTGAAAGAAAAGAAAAAAGATATATATATAGAAAGGGTTGAGTGGTGGGAAGAAGTTAGATTATTAGTGAAAGAGAAGAGAGAGGCATTTGGACGATTTTTGCAGGAAAATAATGCAAATAACTGGGAGATGTATAAAAGAAAGAGGCAGGAGGTCAAGAGAAAGGTGCAAGAGGTGAAAAAGAGGGCAAATGAGAGTTGGGGTGAGAGAGTATCATTAAATTCTAGGGAGAATAAAAAGATGTTTTGGAAGGAGGTAAATAAAGTGCATAAGACAAGGGAACAAATGGGAACTTCAGTAAAGGGGGCTAATGGGGAGGTGATAGCAAGTAGTGGTGATGTGAGAAGGAGATGGAGTGAGTATTTTGAAGGTTTGTTGAATATGTTTGATGATAGAGTGGTAGATATAGGGTGTTTTGGTGGAGGTGGTGTGCAAAGTGAGAGGGTTAGGGAAAATGATTTGGTAAACAGAGAAGAGGCAGTAAAAGCTTTGCGGAAGATGAAAGCCGGCAAGGTAGCAGGTTTGGATGGTATTACAGTAGAATTTATTAAAAAAGGGGGTGACTGTATTGTTGACTGGTTGGTAAGGTTGTTTAATGTATGTATGTATGTCTCATGGTGAGGTGCCTGAGGATTGGCAGAATGCTTGCATAGTGCCATTGTGCAAAGGCAAAGGGGATAAAAGTGAGTGCTCAAATTACAGAGGTATAAGTTTGTTGAGTATTCCTGGTAAATCATATGGGAGGGTATTGATTGAGAGGGTGAAGGCATGTACAGAGCATCAGACTGGGGAAGAGCAGCGTGGTTTCAGAAGTGGTAGAGGATGTGTGGATCAGGTGTTCGCTTTGAAGAATGTATATGAGAAATACTTAGAAAAGCAAATGGATTTGTATGTAGCAATTATGGATCTGGAGAAGGCACATGATAGAGTTGACAGAGATGCTCTGTGGAAGGAATTAAGAATATATGATGTGGGAGGCAAGTTGTTAGAAGCAGTGAAAAGTTTTTATTGAGGATGTAAGGCATGTGTACGTATAGGAAGAGAGGAAAGTGATTGGTCCTCAGTGAATGTAGGTTTGCGGCAGGGGTGTGTGATGTCTCCATGGTTTTTTAATTTGTTTATGGATGGGGTTGTTAGGGATGTGAAAGCAAGAGTTTTGGGAAGAGGGGCAGGTATGCAGTGTGTTGTGGATGAGAGAGCTTGGGAAGTGAGTCAGTTGTTGTTCGCTGATGATACAGCGCTGGTGGTTGATTCGTATGAGAAACTGCAGAAGCTGGTGACTGAGTTTGGTAAAGTGTGTGAAAGAAGAAAGCTGAGAGTAAATGTGAATGAGCGCAAGGTCATTAGGTACAGTAGGGTTGAGGGACAAGTCAATTGGGAGGTAAGTTTGAATGGAGAAAAACTAGAGGAAGTGAAGTATTTTAGATATCTGGGAGTGGATTTTGCAGCGGATGGAATCATGGAAGCGGAAGTGAATCATAGGGTGGGGGAGGGGGCAAAGGTTCTGGGAGCATTGAAGAATGTGTGGAAGTCGAGAACATTATCTCGGAAAGCAAAAATGGGTATGTTTGAAGGAATAGTGGTTCCAACAATGTTTATGTGGTTGCGAGGCATGGGCTATGGATAGAGTTGTGCGGAGGAGGATGGATGTGCTGGAAATGAGATGTCTGAGGACATTATGTGGTGTGAGATGGTTTGAGCGAGTAAGTAATAACGGTAAGAGAGATGTGTGGTAATAAAAAGAGTGTGGTTGAGAGAGCAGAAAAGGGTGTTTTGAAATGGTTTGGTCAAATGGAGAGAATGAGTGAGGAAAGATTGACCAAGAGGATATATGTGTCAGAGATGGAGGGAACGAGAAGTGGGAGACCAAATTGGAGGTGGAAAGATGGTGTGAAGAAGATTTTGAGTGATCGGGGCCTGAACATGCAGGAGGGTGAAAGGTGTGCAAGGAATAGAGTGAGTTGGAACGATGTGGTATACCGGGGTCGACGTGCTGTCAATGGACTGAACCAGGGCATGTGAAGCGTCTGGGGTAAACCGTGGAAAGTTCTGTGGGGCCTGGATATGGAATGGGAGCTGTGGTTGCAGGTGCATTATTACTTGACAGTTAGAGACTGAATGTGAACGAATGTGGCCTTTGTTGTCCTTTCCTAGCGCTACCTTCCACACATGGGGGGGGGAGGGGGTTGTTATTTCCTGTGTGGTGGGGTGGCGATGGGAATGCATAAAGGCAGCCAGTATGAATCATGCACATGTGTATATATGTATGTGTCTGTGTGTGTGTGTGTATATATGTATACGGTGAGATGTATAGGTATGTATATTTGCATGTGTATGTGGGTGGGTTGGGCCATTTCTTTCGTCTGTTTCCTTGCGCTACCTCGCTACCGCGGGAGACAGCGACAAAGCAAAGTGAATAATCCACTGACGTGCTGTCAGTGGATTGAATCAGGGCATATGAAGCGTCTGGGGTAAACCATGGAAAGTTGTGTGGGGCCTGGATGTGGAAAGGGAGCTGTGGTTTCGGGCATTATTGCATGACAGCTAGAGACTGAGTGTGAACGAATGGGGCCTTTGTTGTCTTTTCCTAGCGCTACCTCGCACACATGAGGGGGGAGGGGGATGGTATTCCATGTGTGGCGAGGTGGCGATGGGAATGAATAAAGGCAGACAGTGTGAATTGTGTGCATGGGTATATATGTATGTGTCTGTGTGTGTATATATATATATATGTGTACATTGAGATGTATAGGTATGTATATTTGCGTGTGTGGACGTGTATGTATATACATGTGTATGGGGGTGGGTTGGGCCATTTCTTTCGTCTGTTTCCTTGCGCTACCTCGCAAACGCGGGAGACAGCGGCAAAAAAAAAGAAAAAAAAATATATATATATATATATATATATATATATATATATATATATATATATATTAAGTATATTCCAATGAGTCCACGGGGAAAATAAAACACGATAAGTTCCCAAGTGCACTTTCATGTAACAATCACGTCATCAGGGGAGATACAAGAAAGAAATATTAGTTGTATATCAGCTGACACCACATTACATGAGCACATGTGTTCAATTGTGTTTCCATATTTTGTGTTTGTATGTTTTTACCACCTAGCATGTAGAATCCCCTGCCTGGTTTGAGCAGTGGTTGCATCACTCATCCATCTGGGACAGTTTGTGGAAGATGGTAGGGTGTATTAAATGTACCATGAAACTGGGATTTCTATGATCATGGGCTATTCCTCATCTCTGATACCTGCACTAGCACTATCAGAAATAACAAATCAAAACATGTGTAAGGTAGAAAGTATTATTGTCGAGTATAAAGCAGTCTTAATCCTGAACTCATTTTTCTGAAATGTCTATTGTATGAAATACAAGAGGGAATCTTTCAAGTTTACAAATTGCTGCATGTTAACAGTAAGACAGATATGGTGGGTACTGATACCAAAGTGACAAAAAAAAAAGAGAAAAAAAAAAAGAAAAAAAAGGAATTATGTAATGTAAGGGAAAAAGGCCACTGTACATATTCATGATATGGAGAAATATCAAGTGTGAGATGATAAGGTAATTCATGAAAGTTCTAAAACATTGCTCAAAAGGACAACAAAGAAATAAAAGAGACAATAAGCATGAGGATGAGGCTGGTAGTTACAGTGCATATCCCTTTAACAACAGTAATGGTGATGATGACAAAGCAACAACTCTGAGAGTCTGCAAGCTGTATAATTGGAATACATCCAGGAAGTCTCATCAAACCTTCTGGTCTGACTCATCATTTTTATAGATTTTGATGTATTGTAGATCAAACAACTATCTTTCCTAAACAAATGCAAAGCCACCGGTGAGTGCATGATGCTTTGTACACAAGCCCCTTTCGTACACAGTGTATTTCAGACAAGTTTCACATGGAGACATAAAAATTATTGCAAAGCTGGTTTTCAGAGTCAAGTGCCCTTTCATAAAAAGAAAGTGAGGTGACTTAAGTTGTTCTTCTACTGACAAATCTTTTTGGTCCTAAATCAAAAGCAGCAGCAAAAACTTCCTCAATCTGACCATTCCTCCTCTTTTCCAACTGATAAAGACACTCTTTCTAGCACCTTGTTTTATGCTGACTCAATTTTGGATGATTGAGATTCTAATCCTTCATTCCTGTCACTTACCTCTGAATCTATGCCATCACCTATATTCTCTTCATGCAAGGTCCTCCAGATGCTCTACCAGATTCAGGTGGACAAGGTGAACAAAGTATATGGCTCAAATGGCATACCTTCTTGTGTTCTAAGGGATTGTGCCTCTGAGCTAGCACCAAACCTTGCTCATCCGTTTTGCTTCGTCTAAAAACACAGAATTTCCCTTCAGCTTGGAAACAAACCTTGGTGCAGACCATCGTTATGAAAGGAGACCGCTCTAATGCTTTAAACTATTGCCCTATTGCCCTCATTTCTGCTATCTCTAAAGTCTTTGAAACTCTCCTAAACTCTCACTTTCTCAGACACAAAATCTTATTTTCTTCTTTCAGATTGTCTATGTGGATTTTGTGGTGCTGGGTCTACGGTTGATCTCTCCTATGTGATTTAACTCTGGTCCTCCCCTCTCAGGGAATTTAGTGAAATCTTTGTCATAGCCCTCCATTTCTCCAAATCATTTGAGATGATGTGGCTTAAGTCTTTGCTTTCTAAACTCCCTTTCTTTGGTTTCACTGTTTCTCTATGTTCCCTCCACTACCAACATATATACCCACTTACTCACCTTCCCCATATGTCTGAACAATTTCTCCACATCCTTTTCAGCTTTCTCATAATTACTTCTCTTACTACCACACCTCTTTCTTTCCCCATCATATCTTATTCAACCCTCCTCACACCATATAATGTCTGAAGGCATTCTATTTCCAACACATTCAGCCTCATCCAATTTTTGACATACAGGGCGTATACCCTACAGTTGTACAACACCATTGGGAATACTATCCCTTCCACCAAACATACTCATTTTTGTCCTCATAGACAATAACCTTTTTTCAACCATTTCACAATGCACCCAGAACCTTCGCCCAACTCACCTATGTGTCAACTCTACTCCTAAGGTTTCATTCACAATCATGTCCACTCCCAGATATCTGAAACACTCCACCTATTCTAACAAGAGTTACCAGAATCTGCCTAAAAGTGGCTACAGGCCTTGGCAAGGGTAAACCATCATCAATGGATTGAGTGAAACAGTCTCACTGAGAACCTTCTTGCCCTCTATGAGTCCATGATTTCCTGCTCCTGCATAAAGTTTGCCTCAGTGGTGCAGAAACCCATAAAAAGAGTCCTGGGATTGCATGATAATAATGATAAATCCTCCCCTCTCGTTTTTTTTTTTTTTTTTTTTTCCAAAAGAAGGAAGAGAGAAGAGGGCCAGGTGAGGATATTCCCTCAAAGGCCCAGTCCTCTGTTCTTAACGCTACCTCGCTATCGCGGGAAATGGCGAATGGTATGAATATATACTGTACTATTATGGTTTCTTTTTTTTCCTGACTAAATGAAAGGAATCACTTACTGAAGCAATGCTTGAGTGTGGTGTAGTAGAGCATAATCATTTGCCTGCTTTACCTCAGCAATGCACAATTCTCATACAATCTTTTTCCTACAGGCTGCTGTTTTCAAAGGGAGTGAAGGGTGTGGAGAGGGACTTTTACTGTTTATCCTAAACCCAACAACCTCAGTGTTAATGGAGAAACTTGCAGATAATCACATCATAAGCGAACTGACCTACCACTATTTGTGGGGCTGATGTGATGTGAGAGGAAGACCAAAGCAGAGAAAATGAAGAGCTTTGCAAACAATAAAAGGAGGAAGGAAAGTAGAACAGTGAAGAAACAGTGTAAAAGTAGACAAGAAACCATATTTGACAGAGTACTAACCCGCAAATACAGCCGTGCTGTTGTGGGAGGGATCAAATGGGCAGAGTCCTCGCCCTGCATACTCTCGGTCCCGCTCCAACACTCCACTCTGTGAAACACACCAATAAAAAAGAGTTAACTGGTTTTAACGGCAAATTTTTTTGATAATATTATCCTCATGTAAGTATAATACTGCAGTCATCAAGAGAACCCTAAATTCATGATTAAGTTAAAGAGTCACTGAATAATTTGTTTAAACATCAAAGCACACAGAAATAAGAAAAAGTGCAAAATCACAAGAAAGTAAATGGTTAACTTTTTGCAGAGTTGAGACTTCCTTAAACAGAGAAAACACTGTTTCAGGGAATGAGAGTCATGTCTAACAAGCCTCTTAGAATACTACAAGAGAGTGAGCTCTGGTCTAAAGAGAGGGCTGGGTGGTTTGTCTGTATCTAGAGTGCTAGAAAGGTTTTGACACTGTACTACATAGAAAGGCAGTAAAAAAGCTAGATTTTCTGGTAGGGAAAAGGGGGAGACTACTTTTGATGGAAAGATGATTATCTTGAGGGCAGGAAACAATAAATGCATGTCGAGGAATCCTTCCCAAAACTAGCTAAAATTACGAGTAGCAAGCCACAGGGTTCTGTCCTGGGACAACTACTCTTCTTCATCTAAGTAAATAGCTTATCAGAAGGTATGGATATCTCTAATGAGATATGCTTGTGGATAATGCACAGGTCATGTGGGAAATGAAAAGTGAAGAGGATTGCATCAATTTACAACAGAACCTACACAAACTCCAAAGCTGATATGATAAATTGTTCATGAAATTCAACATGAGTAAATGTAAAGTAACGAGGGAAAGACAGTAAAAGCAAGTCTTAATATAAATATAATCTTGTAGTATATGAGCTGCAGGAATCTGTTTCAGAGAAAAACTGAGAGTTAACCTTGTCATAACATTAAATTAAGCAAGAACTCTATCAGAAAGAATGTAAGAAAGTAATTTTATTGTATACGAGCAATGGATGAATGAAATGAAATGAGTTATGAGAAGTGAATGTGGACAGCATACAAAAGTTTAAAAAAGATAAATAAAAGCAAAGAAATTTCAAGGGATCGGACCCCAGGAGTGTAGAACTCACTTTTTGTACAATACAAAAGGTGATTACAAATAGGCAATTACATAATATGTTGCCAGAGTTCCACCTCAAGAAGACTGTAAAGGAGACAAACTGTCTGACTGCATATATTAAAGAAACATGTAAGTGCGTTGAAAAGGAAATGTTCAAAAAGCTTATCACAAGTTCAAAAGAGGGCAACAAACACTGTCTCACAGTTAAAAGAGCCGAGTTAGAGTGAAAAACTTTAAAGTTTCTTAAGCAAATTGATGATGTCACTTTCAAGTTTCTTAAGGAAACTGATGATGTCAACAGTGATCAGTGCCTCAAAAGTTACAGACTGAGCACCTACTGGCCATCACAAGATGCTAAGCAAGAATCTTTCTAGAAAAGATGTAAAGAAGTATTCTTGTACAGTCGTATCTGAGCAATGGATGAATGGAATAAGTAAAGCTATAAAATCATAAATACTGATAGTATGTACAGTTTAAAAAGCTTTACAATAGCAGAGAAAGCTCAAGAGTGAGGCCCAATGAGCCAACGAAGGTTAACCTTCCTGGCTGTATTGCACAAATTTGTGATTAAAAGCAAATGAAAACATGTTATCATACGCACTGATGTGGCAAACACACATATGCCAGCACATAAATATGAAACTCCGTCGCCATGTATTACAAATATGTAAGTACAAACCAACAGTACACATGTGCACACATGAACAAAACATAAACAAAGAAGTTAATGATTCGACCCACCAATCTAACAAGACCAGGTTCGAAGCCGGGAAAGGGTAGCCAGCTGTCAAGCTGTTCAACCTCCCCTTTGATGTCGAGGAATGGGTATGTGTAAACTGATGTGTGTGTGTGTGTGTGTGTGTGTGTTTAAGATTTGGTATAGATACAATGTTTAAAGGAAGGAGCAAGAAGTGTGTAAAACTCTCACCGTAGCACATAAACAGTTATCGCAAATAACCATACAATGCAGTCGGATACAGTAAGTGAAACACACACACATGCATGTATCACAAACACATTCATGTATGGACAGAGAAATATATATACACACAAATATATATATATATATATATATATATATATATATATATATATATATATATATATATACATACATAGAAACAAACACCATATCCACTGTAATCAAAGTTATCCATAACTTCCATTTCACTGGATAAAAAACTTGCAGTATCGATAGTATTACCAATCATTTATTTCAAGGTAATATTGTGTTTGGACTACACAACCGGCTCTTCAGAAAGTTATTGTAATGTTTACATCATGGCAGAGGTAAATTTCTTTCAATCTGAATGATGAATAAAAATCAGATTTTAGCCTACAGCTACAACAAGGTGACTTAAATAATCAGCTTAATTCCTTATTTTCTTTTTAAAATTTCAACCGTATATTCGAGTCCAACTACTGAGCAATGCATCGCACGAGCCCGAAACCAGCAACAGACAGCAGCTTACCACAAGCTTGAAATCCCTGCAGAGGGGGTTATAGGCGTTGGTGCCGCAGATGAGGTAGTGGCCTGGTGACTTCTCAGTGAGGATGCGCACATAGTTCTGGCACACCTCCTCTGACCCTCCCTTCATGTAGCATGAGTTCATCTGGGCCGCGATGGGGTGCCACTCGACCCTCTGCGAAGAAACATGAACAAGTTACACACACACATGAACAAAGAATTATTAGAAGGTATTCTATAACTCATGCACTATGCCAAAGTTCCAATTCTAAGTTCACTATTCTAAAATTCTAATATCAATTAGATCTATATGGATTGCTCATAATGAAACGGAGACACGCATCACAATGACAGATAAGCCTTACCTAAAACCCTAGCATCAATTTACTAATGAATAATTCATATTTACCCTCAATACAATTCGTGAAATGTCCAATAGATTTACAAATTTATTTTCTCTACTGGTTCAGTATGAGTGGATCTGGTACATATACGACTGCACCTTTTATGTAAATTGATTTTTCAAAAGTGAGGTCTCCAACATTTAAGCCAACAGACAAGGTTGTGAAACCCAATTCCTTAGGGAAGTCTTGCTACCTTGCTGTTTTAATCTTACTCTAAAATACCACAAATAACATCTGCATAACACACGAAACAATGTACAACTGTATATATATATAAAAAAAAAAAAATCCAGTACGATACACATCTTTATGCTAAGCCCCCTACAGCGTTTGTGGGGAGTTTTGGTAAATTAGAATAGGGAAAAAACATACAAGGGTCGCAAGCTTAACGAGAAATGTATAATTACCAACGTATACACTCGCCGGGTACTAACAAAACAATATTCCTCAAACAATTAACCCTCAAACAACGACAGTCGTATGCAGCTGACCTACTAGGTCGACAGGAGTCGTAATATTCCTGCTAAGCTTCACAGGCTTTGAAGTGCAAGCCAAGCGAAGCTTCACGGGCTTTGCTTGAACTGTAGCCATGCTAAGCTTCACAGGCTTTGCTTGGAATACGCCAATATAACGAGATGTGAATGGCGATTAGGTATGGCCTTACTTGTTGGCTTACGCGTGAAGTAGTAACTCAATGAAGCCTCAGATAGTGATGCACACTCTGCCCCACCATCCCTCAGGGGGCTTTACATGTCAACTTCAGCATTACACCACGGACATATGAAATGTGCTAGCTCACGTTTCTGCACATATCCTTTACTCTTACAAGTATTTCTTTAATTTCAAGGCGGGAAAGAATAATGCTTATTTTCAAAACCCTCGTCCACTTCTCCATCACTCTCCTAGAAAATCTATGAGTTAACAATGCCATCCTGAGAAGATACCTTGCTGCTCTGAAATGATTGGATGAAGACAACAGCGTCTTTATATTTCAAGTGTATAAGGGAAGAAGCATCATTATCATAGACAAAAGTGACCATGTAAACATACTGTACATCCTATCATCTGATGAGGCGACAATAAGAAAAGTTAAGGGCAACGCTGACAAGCAATCTGCGAATTATATCAGAAGAACTCTCAAGGATTGGTTAGAAGGCTGCCTAAATTAAGGAACAAACAAAAAGAGGGCAAGTTTCGTCTTGAAAGTCGCTATTCAACAATTTGCCTAAGGAGGGTGCCATCCAGGCAGCGGAAAGGGTGGTCAATAATATAAGGGCTGAAGACCTTTCCCTCCTGAGATGGGACTATGTCATTTGAATTTATGAGAAACGAATACCAGTAGCACAGCAAGCTAGCCATAGGTTCACCAATGAGTGACATTCTAGCCTGTCTATTCATGGAGATGTTGAAGGAAGAACAAACACTTCAAGAAAATCAATGGCAACACGGAAACCTAGATGAGATGTACGAATATGATGGTCATGGTCCCAGTATACAACGTATAAAAGGGACTCTACACTGACTCAACACTACAATGAAGACATTCGACTCACAGTAGAAGAAAAAGAAGACAACAAACTAACTTTTCTGGAAATTGATAACGGAGAGAGACTGACGAAGCCAAAATTTCAGTACATAAGAAGCACATCAACAGAGATGACTGTATCCACTTTTTTTTTTTTTTCATTTTAGCTCACGCCAGCACGTTCAAGTAAAGCGCTGTGTTGAGTCTCTTTCTAAGAGCACTGAGAATATGCAGGCCGGAATTTTTGGAGGAGGAGCTCAAGCAGATAATGGACACTGAAGCTTCAGGAAACTTTAATATCCAGGAGGCATGTTAGTGAAGCTGAAGAGAATCATGGAGAGGAGTAAAGACAAAAAGAGGAGTGAAAAGAAAATACATAGAGGTTCAGAGCGCGAGGGGAGCAAGTACCATCTGGGAGATTTCTCAACTGGGCCTCAACGGACATAACATTAGGATCAGGACCAAGACAGGAGACAGTGATAGGCTAGAGAACAAAGCATACAAAATAAGAAGTGTGGTGTACATAATTCCATACAGAGGATGTAACAGGACATACGTTGAAGAGACAAAAAGAGGCGTGTATACAATGATAAAAGAACACAGGAATGACCTGATAACCACAAAATGAACAACGCAATAGCAGTGTACGTTGAAAAAGCGGGGCGTCTCCTCAGATGGGTGGCACAAAGGCTTGGACAAACTAAGGAGAAACGTAGTGGAAGCAGCCTGCACTACACTTTACTGAAGGGCAATATCAACACTGTAGCGAGGTAGCGCTAAGAACAGAGGACTGAGCCTGTGAGGGAAATCCTCACTTGGCCACCTTCTGTTCCTTCTTTTGTAAAATTTAAAACGAGACGGGGAACATCTCCAGCCCCCAGCTCCTTCCCCTTTCAGTCGCCTTCTACGACACACAGGGAATACATGGGAAGTATTCTTTCTCCTTTGTTACCTCGTTAATGCGGAAATGGCGATTATATATATACATATATATATATATATATATATATATATATATATATATATATATATATATATATATAGCATTAATGGGATGGCGAGAGGGGATACGGCTTCCAACAGCTTAGACACACGACACAATCCAACAGCCTATGCAAGCCCAGCCCGGGTTGTATGGTGAAGATCACCGAAGACTTCACCAAGTATATTCATCAAGTATTCCCACCAGATACGAAGCCACATAAATTTACAAAACAATAAAAATATACAGAATTCTGCCTGAAATCCAGTCCAAATAATAAATTTCTCTAGGGACGTCCACCTATCAACAACTGCGACGGCAAAACACAAGAAACAACATCGTAGCTTACATTTCCACCAGAAGCAGCTCGGGGGAAAAAAAAAAAATCAGCGTGGAAATGAATAATTTTGATCCTGTGACAAGTTCTCTCCCTGTCAGCAAATCACAAACCTAAACAGAGGATACAACACAAAAGAACTACTTTATTTCCGGACTTAATACGTGACATTACCATCTCAAACGCTCTGTACTCTGACCACAACCTGAGGTTTTAGCATCCACAAGCGTGGATGCTAAAAAAAAAAAAAAAAAATAAAAAGCCATGGAGGCGAAATCAGCAATTTCACTTTTTCGCCCTAAGGGGATAAAATGGGAGGTTGTAATCAGAGATGTCTGCTATACAATGGGGAAACCCTTCTAAGTGCAGTACTTTTATTCAGCTGTTGCAAGAGAATGTTACTGACGCCTTAGGATAAGTGGTGGAATCAGCAAAGCTCAATTGATGCAGCATCGGAGAATAATGACATCTGTGGGGGAAGGAGCAGCAGCAGCAGCATAGCCTAGCCCCAAGGAACAATACCATCGTTAAGTCACCTGATGCTTCTAAAAACAAGCCAGTCGACGCCAGAGAGTTAAAAACAAAACGTTAATTCGGAGGTTAAAAAAAGTAAATCAATCCAAAAGTCACAGCATACAAAAACTAGCGTTAAACTGAAACGAAATAACGGTTTCATTTCACACTAACACAGGTACTAAGGCGTAATTCCGGAGCACCGTTGAGGACAAGAGAGTTGGGGTGATGCCAACCGAACGCAGCGTCCGCGCACAAAAAAAAAAAAAAAAAGTGCGGACAAAAATAAGAAAGTCGTCGGGACAATGGACCAATCAGGAGGGATCGGCCATGACAGGAGAAAATTGGCATTTGCCTCTTGCCTTCCCTCCTCGGGAGGAGCCTCTTCCCCACAACCACCACCACTAACCTCACAACGTCCTCCAACACTGATCTTTATCTTCCATCGCCAACAAGCACTTCCTTAACAATGTCACCATCACCACCATTCCCCTAACAATGTCTCCCAATACCAATACGGTTTTCCACCAACAATGTCCTCCATCCTCACCATTTCTCTCACTATGCCTCTCACCATCAACATTTCCTTTAAACTGACAACACTTGCTCCTTCCTCAAACCGTTACATAACACAAAAATTACACCATTAACCCGTGCGTTTTGAATAAACGACACTGCCTCTCACAATGCTCTCCAAGACCAACTTCCTGCATGGCTCCATCACGATACTCACTAACACTGTCCACCATCCTTAGTATCCTTCACTCTCTCCTTAACATACAGCTCCCCTTAACACAGTCCTCTCACAAAACCTCCCTTAGAATGTCATGCAACTTAATCTACCTCTCACACTGACATCCAGCCTCACAACGACACGCTATCCAACTTCCTTTCAATTCCTTCACTCACACTTTCCTTCATTCTAATATCGATAAACAACTTCTCTCGACTCATACTACTTTTCATCACCACTGCCTCTCCCCTGAGCAGCACTCGTGCTCCTGACGATGCTAGCCAGGGTGCGGCGATATTGTATATGTGGTACCTTTGTTTTCTCAACTCTGGTATTCTGTGGCCTGCCAGACTAGGGACTAGGCCTGTCATATCCTTTGTATATTAATCAACTTAATATCGCCTACCATAAAACTCAAGTGTTACCGCCACAACATTCTAACGGGGAAAGCCTAAGTATATTTCGGTCCGAGTGCGAGCGGACGGAATCCCGCGAACCATTTTTGAAAAAGAGCAACGAATGCTTTGTCTTGATCGCTTTAGTTTATCGCACAACCATTTCTACATCGTTCACTCTGATCTTCTATTGATCTTCTCTTCCGAATTTCTATAATCTTAATTCCTTCTAGCTGACCAATTATGGAAAAAGCAACGGATACTTTGTTTTGCCCGCTTTACGTCATCATACAACCACTTCTACATCTTTTATTCTGTTCTGTAACATACTGACCTTTGCTTAATGCCTTGCATTCCGAATTTCCGTACAAATTTTAATTTCTCCCATTACAAAGTTAAAACTTTCCTCCTTTAAACACGGAATAACTAGTCCCACACGACTCGACTGTCTTCTGCAGAGGAGATTCTCAAATTCATTCTCTTATTTACACATTATAATATGAAAGAATGGTTTGTATCTGGACCTACGTTAGACATGAGAATGGGAAGAAGTGTCTGCACACCCCTGGGATGCAACATTTCTTGCCGTAAAACACTTAAAATATTCGTCATCGAAACTGTTTCATACATTGCCTGCAACATGGGCTGTTCACTGAAGAGATGTCAAAAGATTCTTTAGTCTCGTATAGACGTTACGGCGGCAGACATTGTTACTGTTTTTATATTATATTCTTTTTTTCCTTACGTTCTGCGTCCTTTTCCGTGCGTTGAACTGAACAAGAGCGAGCCCGACTTGATAAATGGAATGTCTTCTTTGTTGAACGATCGCTTCAATGAGTCGTTCTGTCCTTTGATAACGATGGGTATATGATGGCGACTAATTGCCTGTAATGGCTTCTCCCCTGAGAGCCCCTGTGACGCCAGCGCTCTGAGTGATCCTTTGTTACGCGTGCCGATTCTAACCATCTATTGCTAGTAGAACATCAAGTTTACAGGTTATGTATATCTCATTATAGAGCAGTAAGCCATTTATCGTCCATCTTTGAGGTCAAATCAAGTCCGAAGGTTTATTTGCACTCGCATCTGTCAAAGTCTGTGCTGTCCTTCAACACCAAATTCTGTATCGAATACCCCTTGCTATGGGCAAACATTACGAACAAAACAACGGTACGAAAAACACAAACAAACCCCAGAAACTCAGGGGATAAATATCTCCAAAGGGTATCTCATTAGGCAAGTTGTGGAGGGTAAACAGGCCTGCGGGACCACGCCTTAAATATACTGATCAGAAGGGAATTGACCAAGATCTGGAGGTAGAGACGAACCTCCAAAAACAGACGTACGACCAGGGTAAAACATAAGGTAATCTTGGCCACCACGGCTACGCGACACGAAACTTTTCAACGTAGATTCTAATACTACATCTGGTTGGGAAACCAAAAGCGAACATGTCCAGTGTATGAGAGGCTATCAGTGTACAGTGCAGTGGTTATACCTCTATAATATGATGTCCTCTCTCTCACCGAGCGTATGTGGCGCCTGTGATGTACTTCATTATGTTCGTAACAATTCAGTGGTGCACTCCGTCAGACCTGCCACAATCTACACAAGTTGTACTTACAAGACTAAAAAGGAAAAAAACTTAAAAGTTCAAGAGATAAACTTAAAAGTTCAAAAGATAAACTTAAAAGTTCAAGAGATAAACTTAAAAGTTCAAGAGGTAAACTTAAAAGTTCAAAAGATAAACTTAAATGTTCAACAGATAAAGGTTCAAAAGATAAAATCAAAAGTTTAAAATATATTCATCCTCAACCGATGGTAAAAAAACCTAAAACAAATAAACCCAGTTAAAAAAGAGTGGGCTTAAAAATTCAGATACAGGAATGAAAAAAAGTCATCGAATCGTCAAATAAAAAAAGACGAAATCTAAAAGCTTTTAAAAGAACAGTTTTGCCATCACAATAACTGAACATTTGTCATCTGGCAAGTTCACAGGATGGAAGAGGAACCCCTGCCAGTGGAAGGGGAGGAGGAGGAAGGGCTAGAAGAGGTAAGTGGGGAAAAGAAGGAGGTACAGGGAGGAAGAAAGGAGGGGTTAGACGTAGCTGGAAAGAAGGAAGGGGCTTCGAGGAAGTGGGAAAGAGGAGGAAGTAGAAGAAAGTGGTGAAGAGTAAGGAGTACAAGGGAAAGCCAGAAAACATAGGGCCCGCTGGCCCATACCCAGGTAATTTATTTCGACCATAAGTTTATTTCTATCTTAACTGGATGAAGGAAGGACAGAACAGTAAGAAGTCTCTCTCTCTCTCTCTCTCTCTCTCTCTCTCTCTCTCTCTCTCTCTCTCTCTCTCTCTCTCCCCATCCTCTACTCCGCTCTGGCAACAATATCCGCGGGGAGAGAGAACTGAAGAAATACTATGCATTAGTTGAGTAAGCTTACATGGAGTTGAACAGGATAGAACAAAATGGAAAATCGTAAGGTAAAATCTCGTTACACTTTCCCCACCCTCTGGTGCACTGCAATACATTCTTACGTTCTGGAATGATGAAAAAAAGAAAAAAGGTAGCACTGCTGTATATCCTTCTCTCCTTGGCGTTCACTCAGGAAATGTCTGAACCGACAGAACACTGTCGAGGCTGAGGTATTCCTTTTGCACTGACAACGTTTGATGGTGACTTGTTCCAGAGGTGAGCACAAATCTATTTTGAAAAAAAAAAAAAAAGTATTTCATGCGTCAGACTTACGTCTTTTTAAATTTCATCCCATTCGCTAATGACAACTTCATTTTCTTGCGTTTCAAAAATATCTTTTGTGATAAACGACGTCGAATTCATTAAGAATTTAGCAAATCTGTACTGGGTCACTGCGAAGTCTACATTTCTTAGCACAAAAGAGTCTTGATCGTCTTAGTTCCTCTTCAATTGTCATATTTCTCAGAGCTGGAAATCAGCCTTTCTCCATGTTCCAGTTCCTCTTCATCCTTTATTTCCAGGTCGGGCACCAGAACTGGGCTGTATATTCATGTTGTGGTCTCACTTGAGTATTAAATGTTGTCAGAATTCTTTCCACAGTGTTTTGTTGTCGATGCTCCTTGCTGAGAAACCTGGCTTTCTCTTTCCATTTCCACTTGTAGGAGAAAGGGCAGAAGGAAGTGGGAGAGACGAAAAGACGGAAGGAATTAGGGAAGAAAGGGCAGAAGGAAGTGGGAGAGACGAAGGAGTAGAAGGAAGTGGGCGAGGCGAAGGGGCAGAAGAAAGCGGGGAGGACGACACGCTAATCTTACAACTGGTATTCTGTGTAAAGTCACAAGTCAACAATTCGAATATAAACCTCCAGTTTCTGTATACGCTCTGCTGATGGAACCTTTGGCATCCCTGGA
Organism: Panulirus ornatus; assembly: GCF_036320965.1. NCBI lineage: Eukaryota > Metazoa > Arthropoda > Malacostraca > Decapoda > Palinuridae > Panulirus > Panulirus ornatus. The sequence continues at coordinate 70,497,298 of NC_092226.1, read as the reverse complement.
CGGTCCCTTGCTGGTGTACCCATGACCTGTGGCATCCCTGGATGTTCTGCTTGTGTCTGTTGAAGGTCAGGTCATCAGATAATATCACTCCCATGTTCTTTCTAATTTCTCTCCTCCATGAAATGGCGTCCGTTTCTGCCCAGTATTCCCCATTAATCTTTTTTTTTTCCCTTCATATTTTCACTTCCTCAGAGCGAGGCAGATGAGGCAGTTGAAACATTCTGAGCGAGGCAGTTGAAACTCTCCACTACGAGGCATCATCATCATCATCCATCAGTAGCCAGCCATTAGACTTGATTTATGTCTACGATAAAAAGAAGCTCCGTTCTACAAGGAACCATATAACAGAACTCAGTACTGACTCGAACACCAGACCACAGTTTCATACCAAGCTCTGTAGATGGCGCCAGCGTATAAGTAATGGGGATCTCCACCAGTACTAAACGCAAGAGATAATACCAAAAGGTTTGAATCGGATCCTCTTATGGGCGCTTTTAGGTACGTAGAGCCACAGCCTCCCTATCAGGATGTAGCAGTTCTTGGTATAATCGAATCAAATGCTCAAAAGAGAATTAAAACACAAATAATCGGCATCTAAACAGAATTCAGAGTTTCTTGAAGTGGCAGAACGTAACTGCTTCTCTACTGAACTTTTTTTTTTTTTTTTAAAGCCGGCAGTATAGACGTCACGATGCTACCCAGTATGTTTACAGTGTTGAGTGATGGGGTCACAGAGCCGTGAGAGAGGAAGAGAGAAAAGCTGTGAGTGCTTTTAGGTAAAGAAAATAGGAAGAAATCAGATTTCGGAGGCATTAGACCTACTTCAATTGCGACTATCCCGTTAGAAAATCCAGTCCCAATCTGAATTTCTCTGGAAGCAGACGTGAAGCGACGAGACGTAAATGAAGCGAGAGAAAATGCAGAAAGATCAGCAAGAAAATGGAGGGCTAGTGTGTCGCACCGTCAGCTTATGAGTAATATACTCATTTGTCGAAGGAAATCATAAAACTACAAAAAAAAATGAAAATGAGAGTAGGAGACACGACAGGAGCCCTGAGACACACACCGCTGTTGATGTGGACTGCGGGAGAGACGGATCCATCCGCAACCATTTCAATGACATGACGGGCAACAGGGATAGGACATGGCAAGGACAGATAACAGAAGACCTGAAACGTCCATAAGGAGGCTCTTCTGTTACGATCAACTCAATAGAATCGTAGAAACAGGACAAAAGAGCAGAAAGAAGACGATTGTGAGTGACGAAAGTGACGAATGAAATCCAGACGACAGGCGTTTGGAGATTAGATCCCAATGACACACCTTGTCGAAAGCATTCGATATAATTCAGCTACAACCCACTGTTCCCCCCCTCAAGCCTCTCACACAGAAATAACTAAAAGTTTGGCTCTGCGAAAAGCCACACTGACGATCAAGAGAAAGAAGATTTCCATTCAGGATGCTAATTACACGTTTGGGAGACGAGAAGAATTGAAGATTTTAGAAACGGAAGAGGTCAGAACAATAGTATCTGGAAAGGTTCGAACCGTCCCATCTTCTCTGGAAAAGGTTGTACCAATGAGCGTTTCCAGGATGATGGAAAACCCTCTGGCTAAGTAGCGGAAAAGACGAGCAAGGACGTGTGCAAAGTTTGGGAACAAATTCCAGCAAAACACTTCAAGACGGAGTGCCATCTGGTCCGAACAGGTCTTACTTGCGTCTACGGACGTAAAGTGCTTTCGGATGGGTACTGAGAGAGAGAGAGAGAGAGAGAGAGAGAGAGAGAGAGAGAGAGAGAGAGAGAGAGAGAGAGAGAGAGAGAGAGGGAGATTATGAGGGGGAGGCGTTGGACTACTGAGAGGTGCGTCAGGGAGGCGGGGATATAATGTATAGTGTCAACAAAGAACTGCTCCGTCTGGGAGAGAGCTACAATGTCGTTGGAACGAGACAGGAATCGCTAGGAGATACCCTGGCCTCAGTAACGAAAAGATCTACCATTGTTAGAAGAGGAGTGGAGGTGGTCACACCTCCACTGGACAGATAAGACCGCTTGGCCCCACGAAATCTCCTCCAAAAATTACAATGATTTCGGACGGAGAAATGAAAGTTTAAAATGGGAGTCGCGGGAGGGTGGAACTTTTTCTAGGTCAGATTTGTCAGGTCCCTTCCACCGAGAGGTCTCAGAAGAAGAATGGTACAAGAACCAAAGACTGGATGAAGAGAAAGTCTTAATGAAAGAAGGGAAAGGGGTGATATATGTGATATATATATATATATATATATATATATATATATATATATATATATATATATATATATATATACCCACAACAATCACCTCTGTTGCATCCTCAGCGGAGTCTTGTTGGATGAATACGATATACAACCATGAGTACGTCCAGAGGTAGAGGGATTCTGGAGGAAGTGTGGGTGTGTGGATCCGATATTCCCACCACTTAACCATGAGAAGAGAGACCACGCTAGAGAAACAAAGAGTTTGTGGAGGCGAAAGAAAAACCGAATGGGTGGTGAATGTCGAGGAACGAAAGAAACACGTGTGTAGTTTGGGCTTGTGTTGTTTTACAACAGGGGATATGTTCATGGACTTGAGATATTTCGGTGTCGGTGTGAATAGATTCCAAAAAAGGATCATGGAAGTCACCAAAGGTCCAGGAGAATGTCGGAGACAGAAGGTCCACAAGCTACAGTTTGCAGATGATGCACTTCTAATAAACAAGACGAGAAGAGAGTTGTGAGACACTGTGAAGGCGTCTGGAAGAGTAACAAGAGGAAGGACAAAGTGAATGTTAACACCACCAAAATTTTAGCAGCTAAGAAAGAAGACCTGGGTATCTCGTGGATACCTGTTTGAGTCTTTGAGGGTCTTCACCCACCCGGACAGCCCGAGCTGGGCCCAGGCTGCTGGAATGAGTCACTGGTCGACCAAACTGTTGGAAGCTGCTGCCCTCAGGATTAAATAGCCCTCCTCACAACCTGATTGGTCAGGTACACTTCGTAGTGACCTGTCAAATGCACCACAAAGAGACTGAAGAGGAAAGGGGATTCATATGTTTGGAGAATACCTTCACTCAAGATGGTGAACTGGACAACGCAACACTGGTGACAGTGTTGACAGAGAATTTGATTTGATATTGTGGAACTTGTGAAGCACTAGAACCAAATGGTTATTCAGCGCTTTATTTTTTTAGCAAGATAAAAAAAGAAGATAAGAACCATTCCTGTCTACAAAAAATCATATATTTTGGCTTCCTTAAAAAATTCTTTTCAGCCTATTTATAATGACAGTACTGCCTAAACTTTCTCCAGTACTTTAACTCCTAAACAATTCATCTTTTGACTCTGAGACTTCTAAAAATTTTGGGGGGCATTCCGCAAGTACATAATCCAGGTTATCAATACAACTGCAGGTGTGCCTATTGTCCATTAAGTGACCATGGGTCAACACAGCATGACCAATCCTCAGTCCAAGAAACACTGCTTTAAAATGGCTATTTCTGACGAACTGTGAAAAAGGAGAGGCCAGCTGCTTGAGGCTTTACGTAAAGTTGCAAGAGGTGGTCCGAATGCGAGTCTGCAAGCGCTGGCGACCCAGCTTTAAAGTGCTTTGGTCTGCATTATCTTATGATACATGGGAACGAGACGGGAGTGTAGAGCAACAGACAGAGTAAGAGAGTACGAGTTGTTGGTGTGGAAGTGTATGTGACTTTTTCTACTCTTTGGTTGTGAGGCGAAGGGAGGAAACCATGAGAAATGAGGATCTAGGAGGCAAGAGGAGAGGAAGGAGGTCTAAAAGCTAAAATCAGTTATGAGAAGCTACGTTCAACTGGAAAGGATGGGACCAGCCAGGACGATGCATGGAGGAAGTGCACAAGCCAGAGTGAGATGCGGGAGGAGAATGAAGGATAGTATGTGTGTGGCGGGGTGAGTGAGAGGGAACCAGGGAGTGCTGGGGAGAAGGAATGAGGAGCGAGTGGCGAGAGGGGTGTCGCCACGCACGAAAATATGGACAGAAACAGTGAGAGATTGTCAGCATGGACAGAGTGGATGAGGAGGCACTCACTGAGGATGGGTGCCCACATGTATAAATATCCAGGGCGAAGGAGTGTGTAGGAGGGAGGCTGTCAGCACGGACGAAAATACCACAGAGTGAGGGGAGAGTCAGATAATACGTAAAGTGTGGATAAAGTGAGAGAATGCGCGGGTTGGAGGGTGTGTCAGCAAGCACTAAACTATGGACAGAATGAGGAAGTGTGTAAGAGAAGTATGACAGCATGCAAGCATGTATTGAAAAGAGGAAGAGATCATGTAGATAAGAGTGACAGCAGTAGGCAATACAAAGGGCACGAGGACAGTGGTGCAGGATAATGTTCTTCAGGGGAAACCCACCTGGATAGATGGGAACTTACCAGGTGAATACCTACTGGAATCTTCGGAGGTCGTCTTCATCCCCTACAGGCCGGGCTGAGCCCAAGCCTCTGGAATGGGGTCGCTGGTCGACCATAAATCTATTGGAAGCTCACATAGTCCCCTACAGCCTGGCTGGCTCAAGCACAGACGAAAGTTACCCTAAATAGTCCATTAACCTTTAATAAATGAAAGTCACTCACAGGAATAGACTGTATACTCACAATGAATACAATATGGTGAGTTACTCGGGAAAGATTCACTCTTAAGAAAAACGAAAAAATACTGGGGAACTTAAGAGTAGCAGAGAATGAGTTCAATGAACAGAATAAACGTCAGGTCGACATGATTGAGACAGATGTAAAAGTAATCTTACGAGAAATGGCAGTGCACCTAATTCTCCATGGAAACAGACCGGGAATATTGAGACTGCATCCACTTTCCTCCACATCAGGCAAACGAGTCCCCAGTATATATATAAAGACAGTATGTGCAGAACCAAGTCTGTCACACCTATCTACCTACGGGGCCTGACAGACCCTGTTTTTTTTTTTGACCTTTATAATCCTCTAGTACTACCGCTCACAGGATGAACACAGAGGGCATGCTAGATCAGCCGATGACGATGGCAAAGCTACACATTTACGAGGATTGTGAAAGAGACAAACTGTCTGCTTGTATAATAAAAATTGCATGCATATATATATATATATATATATATATATATATATATATATATATATATATATATATATATATATATCCCTGGGGATAGGGGAGAAAGAGTACTTCCCACGTATTCCCTGCGTGTCGTAGAAGGCGACTAAAGGGGAAGGGAGCGCGTGGCTGGAAATCCTCCCCTCTCGTTTTTTTTTTTTTTTTTATTTTCCAAAAGAAGGAACAGAGAAGGGGGCCAAATGAGGATATTCCTTCAAAGGCCCAGTCCTCTGATCTTAACGCTACCTCGCTAACGCGGGAAATGGCGAATAGTATGAAAGATATATAGGGTCAAGTACATGTTCGTAAAATCATTCATGACATACGACTATGCCTCACGAGCCTGGTCACCCCACCTAAAGAAGCAAGCACAAAAGATCGAGAGGAAAGGGTACAGAGAAGAGCAACGAAGATAAATACCTGAATTAAGAGAAATGAACTACAATAAGAGGCTGCGGGCAACAAAGCTGTCCACCATGAGAGAGAGCGAGAGCGAGAGAGAGAGAGAGAGAGAGAGAGAGAGAGAGAGAGAGAGAGAGAGAGAGAGAATGGGAGATCTGACAACAGTCGTCTTCAAGTTTCGAAATCAGCTGGACGAGACTGATCAAGGAACAGATCTGCAACAGATGCAACACTAAAGTATAGCAAGAAGCCACGGCAAAAAAAATAAGGAGCAAAAAAGGCTTGTTTACATGAGTTTACTTGAGAAAGACAGATAACAGGAGGCCTGATTGGTCCACTACTGGGTTGTTTACCTCCCCGCCCCCCCCAGAAAAAAAGAAAAAGAAAGACAAAAAGAAAGAAAAAAGATTTTAACTTGACAAAAAAAGTGTTAGGACGGTGGACGGTTGGGGTATACTTCCAAATGAGGCAGCGTATGCTGGCAGTTTACAAAGTTTTATCTTTAAAGGTTATTTGATGGTAGAGAAAGTTCAGGAGACGGTGGTGCCCACACGAGTGTGTTCTAGAACTCTCTTCCCCATACAGTAAAGATAAATAACAACATGCATGGCTTGATACTTAAATAACACCTGATTGGACCGACCATCTTCACACAAGAGTTTACCTCCAATGAATCCGACTACGAGAGATGTATACAAATTAGACACCTTTACCAGGGAACTAGCAGGAGTCTCTTTCGAGAGGCCTACGTCTGGGAGCTGCGGTAGACTCAATGTTTACAACAGGACGTGGACTTATTCCTCGGTCCTTAAACCGTTGGAGTTATGATCCAGCTGACCACAGCGACCTTCGTTGGAGTTATGACCCAGCTGACCACAGCGACCTTCGTTGGAGTTGTGATCCAGCTGACCACAGCGCCCTTCGTTGGAGTTGTGATCCAGCTGACCACAGCGACCTTAGTTGGAGTTATGATCCAGCTGACCACAGCGACCTTCGTTGGAGTTATGATCCAGCTGACCACAGCGACCTTTGTTGGAGTTATGATCCAGCTGACCACAGCAACCTTCGTTGGAGTTATGACCCAGCTGACCACAGCGACCTTCGTTGGAGTTGTGATCCAGCTGACCACAGCGACGGCTGGGGTTGTGATCCAGCTGACCGACGACCCTCACCACAATCACCTTGTACCATCCAGTGCTCGCGTATAGATACAAGAACTTGTTCTTTACCTACTACTGTGAATGTCATGAAGAAACCATGAAACAAAAAACTAAGCAAGCAAATAGCCTTGTTTTCCCATCGTTATGTGTGTGTATGTCAACTACTGTATTACTGTAACACAATCAACGTGAAAATATTCATTACTTGATGTTCACCATTAAATAAATAATGTATGTCCACACAATACTACTGCAATTCAACCAAAATGTAACTTTAACATCACTGAATGTTCAACAAATCACCGCTAAATGTATAAATGCATGAACCATGAAATGTGCTCTGTAAAACTTCCTGTAATACGTAAATACATTTCATTCGTCATACATGAGCTTATTCAAATTGTATTATAAACCAGCTCTACCTTGATTTTAAGCTCTTTGGAGATTAATCAACTCGTTACTACTATGACCCCAAGTTATGTAATTCCTCAACTGTATATTTTCATCCGAAAAAGCTGCCTGAATTAAAAAAAAAAAAAGTTCTTATCAATTTGTTTACATCCACCCTACAACACCTACGTCACGTAATCAACACACCAATACAACCAAGTCAATTATTTTTCTCTCTCTCGAAGTTTACGGTCACGGACATATGTCTTCATCGGGGTCAGGCCTTTAATGAAATGCAAAAGATAATTAAAGAGCTAGACAAGTAACGAGAGAAGAAAATAAAATAATCTAAGAGTATTGGAAGAAGTAAAGCCTATGCTCCCGTACCCACTCTATTACACCTCTGTAAAAAACCCAAGGTGAGTAACAGGTGTTGTCTTCTGGCTAAGCCCAGGCTGCTGGGTTGGGACGCTGGTTGACCAAGCTGTTGGGAGCCACGGCCTGTAGGCCCACGTAGCCCCCACAAGCCTGGCTGGTGTGGTATACTTTTAAATACTTGTCCAGAGCTCTCTTAAACTTGTCTATTGTGCATTTCGGGGTATTTCTGATGCAAGGAGGCAAGATGGTGTATAGTCTTAGACCCCGAGTGTTTGAGGGGCTATCTCTTTTCGTACATTTCGCACCTTTGGAGAACGAGGCCGCATTTCGTACTGTCTTCTATGACCGTCGTGTCATTAGGAAATAATTTCCGAGTGTACGTTAGGAACTCAACTACACCCCACCCACCCACTACATGCAATCTACCATCACATCGCACTAACTCCTCCTGGCATATCCACCTCACTAAAACCCGCGTCATACATTCACTCCTACACCTACACCGCCAAGATATCCAGCCTAGCCAATTCCACCCACGCTCCCCTTAACCACCTCGCCTACACCCAGAGGAGGAGGAGGAGACACCACCCACACACCAGCTCACGCAGCTGACGTCTCGACCGTATCAAGTATCACGTACCAGTGTAAGAAAATAATCCAACTCGTCTAGTGTTGATTGCGAGCGGGCGCCGCCCTCCCCAGCCCAGCTGCAGCGTTTGCATAATTCATGTTTTGCGGGTTGCTGAATCAATGTGCATCAATATTCAAAACGATACCGCTCCACATGGGAACAGAAATGTCTATAAATAATAATTCGCTGTGGAGGAATATGAATTCGGAATTTAAAAAACCCCCCCAACCCGTATATATATATTTCTTTTTTTTTGGGGGGGGGGGGAGAGAGTTGCATCACCAATGCATGACAGAGTTTAGCAGATATACAAGGGTAGCCACTGGGGTGGGTAGGTTCGCCCCGAGGTTGCTTGCGCCACAGACTAGGCTGCTTGCGCCACGGGTTAGGCTGCTTGCGCCACGGGTTAGGCTGCTTGCGCCACAGGCTAGGCTGCTTGCGCACGGACCATCACTGTGTTACGCCTCCGACACCACTGTCCCTTCTGTTGTCTCCTGTTCCCCCTCTTTCCTCATTTCGTCAACGAATTCGTCATCATTTCTAATCACTTTCCCTCCCCGTCTGGCTACTGTCCTGTCTCCTCTACAGCCTCCCCGCTGCAGTGACGGTTTTGCGCCCCTTCTCCTTTGCCTCACTGAATCATCATTCCCCCAACTCCGAATTATCCTATTACTTTCATTCCATCTTCTCCAGTTACCTCCCTTTTTCAGGCGGACGCTCCCTTTACTCCCTTGCACCCTCCCACTCATCCCCTTCATCAACCCTCATCATCCACTTTTTGTTCTTTTTATTCTTTATTCTTTCTAAGCAGGTGGTTGAGAGGAGAGGAAGAAGAGGTGAGACGAGATAAAAGAAGGGATTAGTCTGAAGTGGTACACGAAGACTGGAGTGGTAGTACAGGTGTGGATGGGGCATAGTTTCCTAGGCATGTGGGGGATTTTCTGTAAGCCATCCCTCACCCTCCTTCGTGGTCAACCCTCACCCCCCCCTCATGGCCACTCCTCGCTTTCGCCTGTGGCCACACCCTCACCCTCCCTCACCGTATACAAAAGCGAGGTAGAGAATCTAATGGAATAGAATTTTGAAGAAATAAGTCTTAAGAAAATGAGCAGCAACTCAACGCCTGCCAAGGGGTCCAAGTGAGGATTTATCATTTCCTCCAAAGCTCAGTCCTCTGTTCTTGACGCTACCTCGCTAACGCGGGAAATGGCGGATATGTATAAAACCAAAAAAATACTGAAGGTGTTCTGAATTCTTCAGTACGTGAGTATAATCAGCTTGACCTTCAAGGCTCTTAATGATGCTGGCAGGTGATAAGGCCTGAATCTAAACCTGAGAGCATTCGGCAAACTCAGGGTGATAGTGGAGGATGAAGAAGGCTCACTTCCATGACCCTAACCATCTTCATCACCTTCAGGAATAACCTACAGACAGTACCTTACAGTAGATGCCTTTCTTATCTTTTTTTTTTTCCTTTTCTTTTCTTTCTTACGTTTAAGGTTCCAGTCACGGACAAAAAAGTCCACATCAAGATCGGGCCTTAATTGAAGTATGGAAAGGATTATGAAAGGGGAAAGAGATGGGAAAGCATTCACGAGTTTGGGAGGGAGTGTCAAACTTGTCTTTTAAAATGTGCCACGTCATAGTTACTGGGAAAGATAGGAAACGATAGAAAGCTCCAAAGCTTCGAAGTGTAGGGAAAGAAACAGTTATCAAAACGGCCCACCCGTGCGTTGCCAACAGCCACACAGCAAGATTGTGACGCAGCAACTTGCCTAGCATTCCGTGGTCTACCTAAACGCAGATGACATGAAATTAAGAAATAAAGTCGTGTGAAAAGGAAGATTCATTACAATAAGTTGGCAAATGGACTTTCGATGTTAGAAAATAAAAGTCAATACATCCTTGTGAGGAAAAAAAGTATATAAATAGCAAATACAAAATGTTACGTAAGCCAAAATACTGGAAGGACATGACCAAAAGACCTCAGGGTGATGATCTGTAATGAATTACAATACCCAAAGCAGCGGATCGGGTTAAAATGAATAAAGGACAAGTGACGATCAGTTTTCGTAGCTACAAATGTACTGTGAAGCCAACACAGTAGTACTCTTTATACTGAACTGGTCAGACCTCATTTGGAAGTCGCCGTTCGATTCCCTTGATGAAGGACGAGGAAAACACTGGAACAAATACAGAAAATACAGACAAAACTATTACTATAAATGGGCAGACTAGATCTATCAGAAGTTTTGAATATACTAAACGATTTCGGCAACGCAACGAGTCAGAAATAAATGAATAAAATACACTGAGAGGAAGGATACGTTATGCTGAAGTGGTCGATAGCTTTTCAGCTGTTGAGTTGCAGAACACCAGAAGAAACTACAATAAGATCTTATGGAACTCCGTGGTGCAGCGGGTAATATTCCTGACCGTGACGTATTCAAGGGTCGAGCGCATCGGTTCGAATCCTGGTCGTGGCACTCGGTCCACAGTCAATCCAGGTGTCCATCCAGCCTTGGGGGTTGGTCGATAAAATGGGTAACTCAGGGGGTCTATGCCAAGAATATCAGTACCTATAAATAACACGTAAAGAAATGCATTACTGATATCAGTTATCAGCTATTGGACTCGTCAAGAAAGATAAAATACGCATTTAAATTTTTCCTGTTCACTCATGATTTCATTCCATTTATAGTTTCAGATCTGAGCCTCTTCCATGAATGTCCAATTTCTGGAACAGTTTCAGATTTTTGCCTCCCCCTGGATTATCTGTCTTCAGAAATCACTTACAGATATGAACCTCCTTCAGGAGTAACCAACTTCAGAAATATTTACAGAGTTGAGCCTCCTCCAGGCGTATCCAGCTTCAGAAACTGATAAGGTTTTCTTTTCCCATTCTTACTTTCCTATAGAATATCCACTGCAGTATATCTTCACTATACTACATGACGCTCCACAGGTGTTATCCTACTAGGTATTGATCCGGAGGAAGTTTTGGGTTGGGAGGTGCCTTCTTGCTAGAATATCCTATTTCCATCTTGTACAAGATTAGGAATTTACAATACGATTTCTTTCCTCCGGAAAATAACCTTCTCGTGGATCACCAAGTCTCCAGCTATCTGCCCTCTCCATGTATTCCCCCCCCCCCATGGCCACCCCCTCATTTATTCCCCCTCCCTCCGTGGCAAATCCTCACCCCCCCTCTTTTGATCGCCCCTTGTCCTACCCCCTGGCTATCCTTCTACCTCCCTTGTGGCCACCCCTCACCTCCCACCCCATAACTATCCTTCATCCTCCCTCGGCACCCACCTGCAAGGCCGTCCTTCACCCTCCCTCCACCCAAACATCTCCCTAACCGTCCCTCACCCTCTCTGATTTCCCCTCCCCACCCATCTCCCTGGTCGTCCCTCACCCTCCCTGATTTCCCCTCTCCCCACCCATCTCTCCCTGGTCGTCCCTCACCCTCCCTCATTGCCCTTCCCACCACCCATCTCCCTGCCGTCCCTCATTCCCCCCTCCCACCACCCATCTCCCTGGCCGTCCCTCACCCTCCTATAGGGAGGGAATCATTATTGGTCTTCCAACAATGAAATGTTCCGAGGATGTAATGGCAGGGTCCGCGGCTGTTATTACTGACAGTTTCCGGGTCCAAATTGGACTGTCTGGCCCGCACCGGGCCTCCAGACAGCAGTGGATTTTCGCACCGCACTGGCCTCTGGGGGGGTCTTATTTGGCTCCTGAGGCCGCACTGGTCTCTGGGAGGTCTTATTTGGCTCCTGGGGGCCGCACTGGCCTCTGAGAGGTCTTATTTGGCTCCTGAGGCCGCACTGGCCTCTGGGGGTCTTATTCGGCTCCTGGGGTAGTATTGTCTTCTTCGGGGTCATATTTAGTTCCTGGGGTGGTATTGTCCTCTAGGAGTCTTATTTGGCTCCTGGGGTCGTATTGGCCTCGGGGGGGGGGGGGGGTCATATTTGGATTTTGGGGTCGCACTGACCTCTGGGGGGGGTCTTATTTGGCTCCTGGAGCCGCAATGGTTTCTGGAGGGGGGGGGGGTTATTTGGCTTCTGGAGCCGCACTGGCCTTTGGGGGTCTCATTTAGCTTTTGGGGCCGCACTGGTCTTTCGAGGTCTTATCTGGCTTTTGGGGCCGCTCTGGCCTTTTGGGGGTCCTACCTGACTTTTGGGGCAGCACCGGCCTCTGGGTTCTTTCTTGGCTCCAGAGGGGGGCAGGTATGCAGCGGAGAGGTGAGTCGATTGCTGTTTGCACATGACACAGCCCTGGTGGCGTATTCAAGAGAAAAGTTGCAAAAGCTGGTATCAGAGTTTAGGAGAGTGTGTGTGAAAGGAAGAAGATGGGAGTCAATGTGAAGAAAAGTAAGGCAATAAGGTTTGATAAGAAGGCGAGACATGTTGGTTTGGAGGAAGCGGTGTGCTTTGGGTACATGCGAGTGTATCTGACAGTGGAAGGAACGATGGTAGATGAATCAATGAGTGATAGAGGAGGAAGGCAAAGGTCTACGAACACCGAAGCCTGAACATGCAGGAGGGTGATAGGCGTGCATGGGATAGAGCGAAATGAAGTGATGTGGAACACAGGGCGATGCACTGAACCAGGTAATATGAGACGGTCAGAGGACACCATGAAATGGTCTGTGAGGCTTGCGAGCAAGTGAGGCCGTTCATCTGTTCCTGGAGTGATCTCGCGCTATCCCAAGGATAGTAATCAAAGCGTCTACGAGGCCCCATTAGCTATGTGGCACCTCCAGAACGCTAAAAAGATGTCGTGTCGAATCGCATTATGAGTCAATCTGTGTCACACATCCAAGTAAGAGCTGTGATCTGTGTTAACCATCCAAGTAAGAGCTGTGATCTGTGTTAACCATCCAAGTAAGAGCTGCGATCTGTGTTAACCATCCAAGTAAGGGCTGCGATCTGTGTTACCCATCCAAGTAAGAGCTGCGATCTGTGTTACCCATCCAAGTAAGAGCTGCGATCTGTGTCGCTCAACAAAATAAAAGGCTCTGTCATTAATCCAAGCAAGAGCTCTGATCTGTGTCGCAGCACTCACATAGCGGCCCTGTGTAAATCCCATCAATGGATGGCACAGAACAGCCTGGAGTAAACTTCACCAAGCGGGAGTCTAGCTTTCAAAGTTATAGTGGATTGTTGGAACAGTACATGAGTGACGCGCCACACCTCAGCTGCCAGGGTACCATAATGGATTGTCGTGCCCCACCTCAGATGCCAGGGTGCCATAACGGACCACCAGGCCACACTTTAGCTGCCAGAGTGCCATATCGGATTATCGGGCCACAATTTAGCTGCTGGGGTGCCATAATGGATTCCCATATTGTAGCTCCCGGGGATCATATTACATTGTCGGGGAAAACTTTAGCTGCTGGGGGGTATAATGGATTGTCATGCCCACACTTTAGCTGCTGGGGGTGGTCCTACTGGATTGTTGGGGCTAGACTTTTGCTGCAGGAGATTCCACTCGACTACTGGGGCCGCAGCTAATTATAATCAGGATAACACTAGACTTTCAGGATCCTAATGAAGGACAAGGCTGCAATTACACTGCTGGAGCTATACTGGACCGCCGGTCCACGCTGTAGCTCCAGGGAATTTGATGGACCGTTGGATCACGAACTGCCAGGACCATACTGGGCAGCTGAGCCACATATGAACTGCCAGGACCACGACTAGATTACTGAGCCACACTTTTAACTGCCGGGACCATACTGGACTATCGGGCCACACTTAAACTGTAAAGACCATAATGGACTGACGGGCCACACTTTAACTGTAAAGACCATAATGGGCTGACGGACCACACTTTACCTGCCAGAACCACAATCGATGGGTTGGTGGGTGAGGGGAAGAAGTGAACCTTTAGCTGCTGGTGACCATAAATGGACGGACGAACCACACTTCAGACCTGCCAGGAGCATTTCCAGACTACCAGGTCACACTCGGTCGTCAGGGATGTAAGTAAATGACACACAAGTTCCGTCGCATCGAAGCTCAACGCAATCGCAAGGGGATCGGCAAAAAGAGGAAATGATAAACACGTCTCCCGAAGTGACTAGATGGCATGACAACTTGTCCCCGAAGGAAATGTGAAAGGAGGAGGAGGAGGAGTTCAGCACCGCGTACCACAGTGTCTAAATATGAAGGAGCAGTAGCTTGGACGAGACTGGCAGGTAAGGACCCCCGACGCGTCCGGAGAGTCCAGTTGTAAGAGGGTGATGGGTGACGGGCGTGGATGAATGAGAGGTACTGGCTCGCTCCTGCTCGAAGGACCTCCCGAACTCTCCCTCAGGCTGAGTGTCCACTCAAGTTCCGCCCTTGCTTAGCATGGCGTTAGATATTACTCCAACATCACGTGATCCTCCGCCGCACGGTATTACGACTATACAAGGAGCTTGGGGGGTCAGTAAATTTACGCGTGTACTTCGCTGTGTGATCCTGCGTGAGCCATACTAACGCTGGCTGGTATACAGGCAGTAGCCTCTTGTCTGGAGGCTATATTCTGTGTCGCTAGCAAGGCCCAGATACTGAGCGACGGTGGATGAACGACTACTGTATCCAGAGAGAGAGGGAGAGAGAGAGAGAGAGAGAGAGAGAGAGAGAGAGAGAGAGAGAGAGAGAGAGAGAGAGAGAGAGAGAGAGAGTTTGACTCGACATTCAGCGGATCCTGCTAATGTACGCCTCGCTACTTCATATGTCCGAACTCGTAATGTTCGCATGTAAATCAGTGTAAACTATTTTACCACTGCTCGCCCCACAGTTGAAAATCCGAGCTAACGAGAATGGTCAGGGATTAGTTGGTCAAACTACGCTGCTCTTTTTTTTTTTTTTACACGGTGAAAAATTTGGGGGGTCTTGCCCGTTTAAGAGTAAATTAAAGGATATGTTACGAGGGAAATTAAAAGTTCCCGTGTTATTAGGAAATTAAAAGAGTTCCGCCGTTGTCATTCGACAGTTATTTCCTGAGTGCCTCTCGAATGTGCTATTATTCCTCGATCCCGCTTACGAACGCTCTTGGGCTTTGGCGAATCTGGTGTGAGTCATTTTCATTTCCCCATTCTTCCCATCTTTCACGACCATGACTACTGGCAAAGCAGCTTGTGGAAGGGGTAGGTCCATCTTGCGATAAATTTGTGCTGCTGAGGGGTGCCATAATGGACTGTCGGGCCACATTCTAGCTGCTGGGGGTGCCATAATGGACTGTTGGGCCACATTCTAGCTGCTGGGGGTGCCATAATGGACTGTCGGGCCATATTCTAGCTGCTAGGGGTGCCATAATGGACTGTTAGGCCACATACTAGCTCCTGGAGTGCCATAATGGACTGTCGGGCCACATTCTAGCTGCTGGGGTGCCATAATGGACTGTCGGGCCACATTCTAGCTACTGGAGTGCCATAATGGACTGTCGGCCCACATTCTAGCTACTGGAGTGCCATAATGGACTGTCGGGCCACATTCTAGCTACTGGAGTGCCATAATGGACTATTAGGCCACATTCTAGCTGCTGGGGTGCCACAATGGACTTATCGGGCCACATTCTAGCTGCTGAGGTGCCACAACAGACTGCCACATTGTAGCTGCCGGTAGAGGAAGGAACGTCAGACACAACAGGAGGTATATACACACACACACACACACACACACACACACACACACAGCCAGCACATAAAACGCAGCCCGGCAAGTTGCATCCACACGTATTTCATTTAAAGCCGAACAGCAGTCGGGTCTTTCATCTGGATATGAACAAGCGTGTGGGGGTCTGTCGAGCGCCCATGCTTATGTACCAACACTGTGAGTTACACAGACCACACAGACACCCCTAAAGTGAAGGGGGGTTGGGGCGTGTGTCTGTCTGGCCTTTAACACTAGGAGGTGGGAACGCTGTGTACAACACGGTAGTGTGGTATGTGTGTGTGTGTAGAGGAGGAGGAGGAGGAGGAAAGGGAGGGTTGGTGAACATATGCTCTTGATAATGGTGACGTCCGTTCCTCCTCACTGTTCCAGGCGGCATCTCACATAAGGCCTCATCATCAACTGTGCCTAGCCACCTCACCCAGACTCCCTCCTCCCTCGCTCTCCTCCCCAGGCTCGTAAGACAAAACACCTAAGATTTATCTGAGGATATAGAGACCGAACAATGGTGAGGTCATAAATCAGGGAATATATTTTACATTATCCCAAGTCTCACAAATCTACGTGAAATAAGAGAGTGCGGGGACATGAGGCGGAGGGAGGGAGGGAGGGAGGGAGTATGAAAGAGTGGGGACATGAGAGGGCGGGAGGGAGAGACCGTGTGAAGGAGTGGGTATAAGCGAGAAAGAGGGAGGGAGGCAGAGTGGAGATGCAGAGACCAGTCGGGAGGGACGAGAGTACATAGGGAGGAAAAGACATCAGGTGACCTGAAGCTCTATGACGAGGTTACCTTAAACTACTGAAGATGAGGACGGAATAGTAAAGCATAGGGCACCTCTCCACCCCACCACCACCTCAGGCACAGCAGCCAGTAGGACGTAAAGCTGAGGGGGGTGTAACGTGTGGCACAGGTGGAATATACTGCCGCGGAAGTTTTATGGGAAAGTGCGAAAGGACCAAATAAACCCAACGATTTTTTTTTTTTTTTGTAAGCTCGGCACTTCTTAGAGGAGGCTCAAATCTGAAAAAGAAAGTGATATTTTTTTTTTTTTTTTTGTCAGGAAGGAAATGCTGATGCGTTTCTTCTTAAACAGCTTATCATAACTGTCACCTGGTTGCTGCTGTCGGTCCACAGTCAACCTAGATGTTCATCCCTCTCTCGGGTTTGGTCGATAAAGTGTGTATGTGGTTTAGGCTAGGATGTGCATATAGAGATAAGTAGATAGATAGGTACATAAACAGATAGATAGACAGATAAACAGACAGACAGACAGACAGACAGACAGACAGACAGATTGACAGAAAGATAGACAGGCATACAAATAGATAGATATACAGACAAACAGACAGACAGACAGACAGACTGACAGACAAATAGATACATAGACAGACAAATTGATAGATATATAGGAAGACAGACAGACAGACAGACAGACAGATTGACAGAAAGATAGACAGGCATACAAATAGATAGATATACAGACAAACAGACAGACAGACAGACAGACTGACAGACAAATAGATAGATAGACAGACAAATTGATAGATATATAGGAAGACATACAGACAGATAGACAGAAAGATAGATATAAAGACAGACAGACAGCGTTAATGATACGACCATTGCCCGTGCCGTCTCAGCCACCATAAAAATATAAAGAAAAAAAAAAGGTTTTCTCGTTGACAACAGCTGGTGGTGGTAGTTTCTTTCAATGCTCGGCAATTCTACATCAGGAAAAAGCTTTCGTCCATTCAGAATTGCATCTCATTCCTTTTAATTCCCTACTGTTATCTCTGGTCGTTGAATCCCACTGAAGAAAATTGCCACTGTGTTATGTTCTCAGAATTATGAGGTATTTTTCCCACCCCCTCCTCAAAAAAAAACTTTTATCAAACCTTTCCGGAATGAGAGCATTTTGAGACATAGTAATACAATATCTCGAGTCTTCCCTACCATAAGGTGTATTTCTGAGCTAAGGAATTCGTTTTGGTGCTCGCTTCTGTATTCATTCTAGTGTGTTTTTTTTTCTCGAAGTCCTCGATCGATCGGTCCAGTCTGGTGATTGGAAATGAACCGTGTATACCATATAATGTCTGACCAGGGTATTATGGAGAGCTGAGTTTTGTACCCTTCGATCTGAAGTTTACATATCTAGCTATGGAATTTAACACTCCTTACTTTACTATAAGCAGACAAGCATTGCTTCAAGTAGTTTTAAGTCATTCCTTAAAAACACTACCAAGACCTTTTTCTTCTTCGACTTTTAATAATGTCTGGACGAGCGTGATATATTCACAAATCACGGGAGAGGGAGGCAGTGTGGTGTGTGGGCATGGGAGGGGAGGAAGGAACGCTGGCTGTGTGTGCGTGTGTGTGGAAGAGTGTGGATATACGAGAGATGAAAGGAAGCAGTGTGGAAGGGTGCAGACATACGAGGGAGGTAGAGAGGGAGGTAAAATGGAGGTGACGAGACAAGAGAGGGAGGGAAGGATAGAGACAGGATGGATAGTGTGTGGATATGAGACAGAGGGAGATAGGAAAGGAGGCAGTGTGATAGTGCTGAGACGAGAGAGGAAGGGAGGCAGTGTGGTGGTGTATGAACTGACAAGGGTGAGAGGGAGGGAGGGAGGGAGGGAGGGAAGCAGTGTGATGTGTGGACATACGACAAGAAGGAAAGAGGGAGGGAGGGAATCATTGTGATGTGGGAGGGAGGGAGGGAGGGAGGGAAGCAGTGTGGAGGTAGGAGGGAAGGAGGGAGGGAAGCAGTGTGGAGATACCACGGAGGAAGGGAGGGAAGGCGGGAGGCGACTCGAGGCTTGTAACTGGAAGCTCAAACGATTCAATATTCTGGTCATCAGTCCAACCACTGAGGTCTGACGATTACGTTATGCATCTGTGGAGTCTTCAGAGCAGAGGGCACGGCGAAGGGGGTTGGGGGAGGGAGAGATAGCGAGCGGGAGAACATGGGCAGGCAAAGTGGAGAAGCATCTAGGTGACGTTGTATGACACAGGCAGCGACGCGCGTGGTAACGTGTGTGTGTGTGTGGCGACATAATGCTGACGCATCTGTTTGTGTACCTTTTCTCCAGTAGCTAAGACAGCACAAGCAATTGGTTGCCCTAATCAGGGCTATCTCATCAACGCTCTCTCTCTCTCTCTCTCTCTCTCTCTCTCTCTCTCTCTCTCTCTCTCTCTCTCTATATATATATATATATATATATATATATATATATATATATATAAGCCAGTTACCTAATCTATCGACCATTATATATGGAAGGATGAACAGCTGGGTTGACTGTGGACCAACTACCGCAAACTAGGATTCAAACCTATGCGCTCGACCCTGGACGGCCCATGAATGCGTCATGGTCGGGAACGTAAACCGCTACACCACGGTCTACACACTTCCTTGTATACTTTGCCAGCTGGACACCTCAAGGTAAACTCGTAGGGTTGGTATATTTCCCAGTCTATCTGCAGCTGCGCATGCTGGTATACTCACAGGTGTCCACGGAACGGTGTACCTGCTAGTATATAAAATATTTATTAGCTCAGCCCGAGGTCCCTCCTGCTGCTTATCATGTAGCCAGGACATGACGAAGACAGACAAGGAGGAGGAGGCGGAGGGAGGTGGGTGTGCCAGTAATATCAAAAGCCATAGCTGTGTCAGGAGCGACGAAAGAAAGGCCAAACAACAGGACATCCATTAGGTAATTGTTTGTGGCCGGCCCGCCACAGACTCCCACAACATATGCTGCCTTCCCTACCACAATGTCGACTCGGGGAAAATGTACCATTGTGAAGGCTCGAGTGAAAGGAATTACGCATCACATTATCTCTTCCTCTCCTTTTTTCCCCAAGCCGACATGACAGAGGTAACGTCATGCTTCAATCACGGGCCATCATCTGACAGGCAGGGATAATGAGTGTGAAGAGAACGTAACACAGCAGATATCATTGAAATATGCTTTTTATGTGTGTGGCGACCCGACTCTTAACGGTGGAAAGGTTATGTGATGAGGTAAAGACTAAAGATGATGGAATATTCGAGAGGAAAAGACGATAGATGATGGAGAATTCCAGAGGAAAGGACGATAGATGATGGAATATTCCAGAGGAAAAGACGATAGATGATGGAGAATTCCAGAGGAAAAGACGATAGATGATGGTAAATTCCAGAGGAAAAGACGATAGATGATGGAGAATTCCAGAGGAACGGACGATAGATGATGGAGAATTCCAGAGGAAAAGACGATAGATGATGGAGAATTCCAGAGGGAAAGACGATAGATGATGGAGAATTCCAGGACATCGCAGTGCATGGAAAGAAGGCATCACAAGGATTCATCCTCGAGTGGCTGGTCTCCACACAGAAACTATAGGAAGCAACAGCCAGACATGGTACACACACACACACACACACACACACACACACACACACACACACACACACACACACGAGAGAGCAGTGGCCAAAATAATACCTGAAGACCAAAGGGCAAGAAGCAACGTCAGAGTGGACGGGAAGGGGTGGTTGAAGAGAGCCAGTGGACAGAGAGTTGATACGGCAGAAAGCTCTTGGTTCCACTCTGGCTAAGAGATAGGCAGAAGGTGATATGTGAGAAGGTTTCCATAAAAGACCGAATGAGAACCCCAATAGACATGGAATCAGCTACTCATATATAATAACACAGGCATCTATACAGCATCGTAATCCTCCTTCGAGTCGCAGATTGTGTAAAATGTTCATCATGTAGGGTTTCCAAGACAAAGTGGAGGGAGGATATGGGGTCATGCCCAACATGTTTACCCTACTGTAATGTTTTGGAATTCAATCACAAGAAACGAGTGAAATTTAGATGTTGCTATTTTTTTTCTGTGTTGAATTTAACCATAATATAGTTTCCCAATTCTGGATGGCATACTTTGATATACCCATCCACTCTCATGTAGCTGATATATGGTATACTTTCTTGTATTCATGGCATATTGCTATACCCGTCCGTTCTAATGCAGGTAAAATATATACATGGCATACTAAGGTATATCTACTCGTCTGATGGGAGCTATATATAGGATACACTTTGCCAGATATATGATACGCTAAGCTTGTCATAAAAGCAACTCGTCCATAAGATACATCATGTTTATCAAAGCTCGTTTATAACAATTCCCGACACGAATCAGATTTCGTTCGTTACAATTCATATCACGAAATGTCGGTAAGAATGAAAAAAAAATAACAAAGGCTCACTGCAATTACGTCGTCGGCTCAACTATGTCAACTCTCACCTTGTGTACGTAGGCATGAACGCAACACTGTGGCATACCATTCGGAAGAAAGACAAAAGACTTACACCCACCAGCAGTAGATGGACGATGTCTGCCGCCGCCCCACACACACACACACACTGCGTGACAGGAGGTGGGTTGGGTGTTCTCATCCCTCAAGGTAGACCCCTCCCTGCACCTTCGTTAGGGTAGAGGGTAAGCGAGTAGAAGGATTGACTCGTAGAATGAGAGAGACTGGGAGGCGCGGGATGACGCAGTCTCCACCACCGAGATGTGTGAGTGGAGGACACACAGAGGTGTGAGGGTCAACCACTGCGTCCTAACCTATAGATCCAGTGAGTCTTGGCTGGTGGTGGCCTCGACGAACACAAGGCCCTGGAGTGACCGACTGCTGAAGCAAAGACCTCAAGGGGAGAGCCATTCTCCTTTGATGGTACACACAGCGTTACCTGGCCTGTTCCCAGGCCAAGTCTTTCATACGGGGTACGACTATTGCCACAGATCACGTATACATGTTCCTCACATTACTTCACGTGCATATTGGAGGCTTGGTGCCATCTGCACATGTGCCTCTGTGATCAGTTAAGATGTCTTGAGGCCGCAGCCCATAAGCTTAATGGTCAACTACACATCGCATATGATTGCCAGGTTGATTTCTGATTAATAGTGGCTCGTCCATGTTGTTTCTTATGCTAACAGGAGAGAGAGAGAGAGAGAGAGAGAGAGAGAGAGAGAGAGAGAGAGAGAGAGAGAGAGAGAGAACGCTGAACATCTCAATGCCTCAGATGTCTACACTGTTTCCTCTTATGGTTGGTACTGGTGAGCTCATTTTGAGTTCCATGAGGCTTCCATACAAAAGTCTTTCCAGTTTGTCGTGCCCATGTGGAGTAGCTTCACAGCATCAACTGGGCACAAAGTCTGCTACGGATTTTCCTGATGTAGACTTGGACACACCTCTCTCTCGTCTGAACTTCAGAGAGCAAGTCTGAATGATTATCATCACTGCCAATATAAACCTGAAACACAACTACAACTTCCCTTCAGAGCTTTTGAATCACAACAGCTGTGTTGTGATCTGGCCTTTACCAAGACGTAAATACATATTCCAACCTGACCAGATGAAGCTCCCATCTTTACAAATCTGTGTAATAATACGTTAGGATCACATCTGGCAAAGGTTTCTGCGAGGTTATCTCTGTTATCCAGTGATTGGTATCTTCCCCAGCACAGGTCACTGACCAGCATAAACTGGATATAGAAAAAGATGCAAGAAAGTGGCTCATCCACGCATTTCCTTATTGGAGGACGACCCTCTCGACTCAAGACAGTGGCTTATCCACGCACTTCCTGACCAAAGTATTGGAGGACGACCCTCTCGACTCAAACGCTCTTTTCTAGCTAAGGAAGAGGTCGGACATACCCAGGCGATTCTACCCGAGAATGATACAGTACCTGACGTGCTGGTGCACCAGTCTCCAGGCATGCGGGGCCCCTTGGCGCGGGCTAGACTGTCCCCAGGTTGAGGGGTGTCAAGTCACTACCACGCAAACCATTTGACTGCCGGCGGGGCTATGAGGAACCTGGGGACCGTCCCAGACTTCGGGATATGAACACTTCCCCGCTCACTAATGACGCCTCGTGTGGACAACCTCTCGACTCACACGATGCAGCTGGAAACTTGCTTTTCCAGCCATGGAAAGATGAACGGTCTTCGACAATGTCTATATAGATAGACACTGAACGAAGACCACCTTCCAGGGCAGAGATCCACAGGGGGAGTCGTCTGTCTTTTGACCCTAATGTCTCACTTCTCGTAATATGTGATCACTTGGATAAATACATTTCGACAAATACTAATTGTGTTTATTCCATTTTTATATAATCTGTCTACATGGCCAATTATACTACGTGCACAGTTTGAAAAAAGAAAAACTTTCATCCCATATACTTTTTTTTCTCTTTTTTTGCAAAGTTGTTTCGGACAAATTGAAAAACCCTCCTCCAAATCTGTCTTTTCCAGGGACTGATCTGGGACACGTCCCAGCTAATCTGACCATCAAATCATGATGCCGCAGAGAGAGAGAGAGAGAGAGAGAGAGAGAGAGAGAGAGAGAGAGAGAGAGAGAGAGAGAGAGAGAGAGAGAGAGAGAGAAATCCACATACCCTGCGCCAGGTATGGACGACCTGGACACAGAATGATATAAAAGGCATTTTCCAGCGACACAATCTTCCAGGTAAAGGCTGAGGACGTATCTGTACTTACTGTCACTCACTGAAATTGCCCTTCACCCTACTGGGTCTGGGGAGGAGGGAGAGCGAGCGAGCCTCCCTCCCCGGCCGATATATATATACATATATATATATATATATATATATATATATATATATATATATATATATATATATATATATTTGACTGTCACTTCCACCCACTAGGTAAGCTGGGGAGGATATTTATAAGCTGGGGAGAGATAACAATACTTTCCGTTTTCTTTCCAGTGTACCTTTGTCCTTTGGTCCTTGGCCTGCGATGATGATAATCAACCCGTATCTATCTATTTATCTATCTGCTCGTCTGCATGAAGTCTACTTGCGTCAGATAGACAACTAGTAGTTCTTCCTAAAGCCCTGAGTTTTCTCACTAGTCCTGTTCCTTTGAGATTATCTTCTTTCCATTTTCTGGGCAAAGTCGTGGTTGATACATCTCTGGCTATAACTATGTAGCCAGGGCTGGAATGACCCTGGAAGACTCGTGTCAGACTGAGGCGTGATGTCGGTCCAGACGCCCTTTAGTAGGGCCTTGGTAGTGGCGCCGCCAGCCCCTTCTTGAATTCACAGGCTCCCAGCCCAGCCCGGACAGATGCCTTCCTTCTGCAGCAGAATCTCTGAATTAAGATTCTGATTCGCCACTTACTCGAGGTATGAATATTCAAGGTGGCGCTGGCAGTCTGTCATGTACTAGAGGTGGGTGAGTTCCTCAGTGACGAATACATCAGTGCTACGCCAGGGCCTGCAACAGTGACGTATATCACCCCGACAACACGGCCTCCGACAGTGACGTAATCATGTACTACTTCGACATGGACTACGACAATGTCGTAGAGTCTATCACCACTAAAACCCGGCCTCCGACAGTGACGTACCGTATACCACCACTACAAACAGGCCTCCGATAGTGACGTAAGCCAACACAGCCTCCGAAACTGACGTACGGGTATATCAACCACCACAACACGGCCTCTACTGGTGACGTAACGTATATAACGTCTAAGACACGACCTCCGACGGACACGTATATCATATATAAGTCCTTCTTCCAGCTCTATACGAAGATTCTAACTTGGTACGTATTCCCATTCTTTTAACATACATCCTGGAGGAAGAGACTTCAGGGCAAGTAGGTGAAGTCAGCGAAGTATGACGGTAGCAGGGTAGTGAGGAGGATGGGGAAGTAAAGAGGACAGTTGGCTGACAACATCGAGAGGCAGGAGGGTCGTGGCTGACTACCCTGTGGTGCAGGAGGGTCGTGGCTGACTACATTGTGGTGCAGGAGGGTCGTGGCTGACCACACTGTGGTGCAGGAGGGTCGTGGCTGACTACCCTGCGGTGCAGGAGGGTCGTGGCTGACAACACTGTGGTGCAGGAGGGTCGTGGCTGACCACATTGTGGTGCAGGAGGGTCGTGGCTGACTACCCTGTGGTGCAGGAGGGTCGTGGCTGATCACACTGTGGTGCAGGAGGGTCGTGGCTGATCCACACTGTGGTGCAGGAAGGTCGTGGCTGACCACACTGTGGTGCAGGAGGGTCGTGGCTGACCACACTGTGGTGCAGAAGGGTCGTGGCTGATCACACAGTGGTGCAGGAGGGTCGTGGCTGATCACACTGTGGTGCAGGAGAGTCGTGGCTGATCCACACTGTGGTGCAGGAAGGTCGTGGCTGACCACACTGTGGTGCAGGAGGGTCGTGGCTGATCACACAGTGGTGCAGGAAGGTCGTGGCTGACCACACTGTGGTGCAGGAGGGTCGTGGCTGACCACACTGTGGTGCAGGAGGGTCGTGGCTGACCACACGGTGGTGCAGGAAGGTCGTGGCTGACCACACAGTGGTGCAGGAAGGTCGTGGCTGACCACACTGTGGTGCAGGAGGGTCGTGGCTGACCACACTGTGGTGCAGGACGGCCGTGGCTGACTACCCTGTGGTGCAGGAGGGTCGTGGCTGACCACACTGTGGTGCAGGAGGGTCGTGGCTGACCACAATGTGGTGCAGGAGGGTCGTGGCTGACCACACTGTGGTGCAGGAGGGTCGTGGCTGATCACACTGTGGTGCAAGAGGGTCGTGGCTGACCACACTGTGGTGCAGGAGGGTCGTGGCTGACCACCCTGTGGTGCAGGAGGGTCATCAATAACCACACTTCTTCAAGCTCATCTTCCCAGAATCACCACATCATTACATTTTCATTCATGTTCCCTCCTCATCTTCGGGTTCAGTTTCCCATCACCACTCTCATCGTTCCAATAATTTCACCCTTCTCACATCTCCTTTAAGCTCATCTCAAACCTTCCTTCTCTCAACTCCTCTTTTCCTATCACCAGAACATCTTCCCATCTTGCAAAGTCTTGAAACTCAAATCTCAAAGATCTTGGGGTTAATCTCAGCAATCTCCGTCTTGCTCATCCTCAGCACACGCCACTACTACTACTATTCTCTCTCTCTCTCTCTCTCTCTCTCTCTCTCTCTCTCTCTCTCTCTCTCTCTCTCTCTCTCTCTCTCTCCAGCCTTCCTCCACAGCGAGACACAAGGTAAGGGAACGTTAATGTCGTTGCCTGGGAGAAGTTAGTCTTGAGAACTGATCAGAGTTCGTGTTTGGGGACAGGCGAGGGAGACAGAGCGCAAGCAACTTGCCCGCCCTCTCCCTTCCCTGTGAGAGGGACTAATAGGATGGCCCCTCAGGGTTCTTCGAACAGTTAGAAATATCGAGGAATAATCCCTGGTGATTTACGTCCCTAGCAGCACCTCACCGTAGTAGAAGAGTACCTTACCAAAGACAGGTACTGTTCCCTTCAGCTAGTGCTCGCAAGCACTCACCGATGGTTCGTCCTCTGTAACTGCTCCTCCTACTGGTCCTGACAACCACTCAAGACATTCTCTGTTCTCACCATGAACTCCGGTGGGTGAAGAGTGCATCACAGCCAAGCTGTACTCCATCGAAGAAGTCTCGGAGGTTAGGAGGTATATCGGCCGGCCGGCGTGAGAGGCCTCGAAAACGCTTTTGATGAAGCGCTTTCTAGTGTACATACGTAGGTAGCCGACATGACTCCTTCGCTCGCTAGCTCCCTACCGACGAGGGAAACGGGTACCCAGGATCACACACCACACTAAGATTTCTGATTCATTTGGCTGTCAGTCACTATTCACAGCCTGGGAGACGGTCGGCCAGGCAGCTAGCTAACGCACCCTTCTCCCGCTCGACGCAATCAACCAGCGAACCACTCTCCCGTTCGACGCAGCCGGCCAACGCACCCTCTCCCACTCTACGCAGCCAACCAACGCACCCTTCTCCCGTTCGACGCAGCCAGCCAACGCACCCTCTCCCACTCGACGCAGCCTGCCAACGGATCCTCTCCCGCTCGACGCATGAGGTACAGCCACACACACACACACACACTGAAGGAACACCCTCACCGGAGTATATATAGCTCCGTACCGCCATCTAGACTCTCCACCTTTGGGGCAGTGGATGGTGAAAAAATCTTGTGTGTACCACAAGAGGAAAGAGGGAGGACAAGGTCGAATTGGGAATGGTAATCTACAGCAACGAACCCACGGAGACGGCAGCAAGATATAGGAGAGGTGGGGCGACCAGAACAGGGAGGGAGAAGAGGAGGCAACAGGGAGGAAAGGAGGAGATGGAGAGAGAAGAGAGGTTAAAGAAAGCAGCGTAGGGAGAAGACCACATCTAGGAGGAGCGAGGGAGAGGAAGGGGAAGAGTAAGAGCGGAAGATATGAGACAAGTTACGAGAGAGGAAGCAGAAAGAGTGGGAAGTGAAAGCAGACTATCAAGACGGTAGAAGCAGGATGAGGATGAACGCAAGGATGAGACACAAGAGGGAAGGAACGAGGAGATATGAATGAAGTAAGCGGGTAGGCAAGAGGGAAGGAAGAAGAGGAGGATAGAAGTAAGCCGATGGGATAGTAGGAGAAGGCAAGATGGAGAGGAGAAGGGAGTAGGAGGTGGGAAGGAGAGGCATTAGGATGGAGGGAGAAGAGATACAAAAGGATTATTACCCCCAGGAGGTTGAGGAATGTCAGACACAGCCGGCAGGACCCCCTTGGCAATATCGCCGCCCTCACCAGCATGCACCACTTGCCACACAAATATTAAAACCAGATTACATGGGACGTGGTGGCCACTCTCGCCAGTTATTAATCCCAGGGAGCAGCAGCGACAAGGATCCGGTGGTGGGACACGCAAGGCGTATCATCGCATCCACTGGGAGTGCATATGGAGAGGCCGGTGACACACCATGTTCATGACGTGGGGGCGAAGAGCCCTCTTCCGTCTGCTTGACCACCAATTCTCATGCCATGGGTACAAGGGAGGGGGAGACATGACCTTGCCATTGCCATATGCACAAGATATGACCCTCTTCCACTTGTCATATATACATCAGGAGGAAGAGGAGGAGGAGGAGGAGGAGGGAGCGAGATACAGAGAGACAGTGCTAACCAGGTCATCTAGCGGACGTGGGCAGGCACAAAAGCAACATTACCATCTCGAGGGTACACTTCACCTCTAATGTTTCTGGTCACACATTTGGCCCAGGATATAAACATGCTCCCTTTCGAGAGAACCCTGCAATACGATAACCACCTGCAAGGCTGGAAGCAGGTGTGTCTGGGGAGCTGAAGTAGTGAGGATCCTATGGATTACATCAACAATCACTCCGCTGTTTCCTGGACGAGAAGATGAAGCGTCGCTGGGTTAAGTTAGGCGGCGGACGCCACACTACACAACCATCGCCCTCACCACCACAGAGGTACCTCTTCACAGATAAGTCGCTGTGCTCGTCACCATGTCCAAAGTGGTCACTGGGGACTCCATGTCATAACCACCGTTATCATCACATGTCAGTATTGACCTCTACCTTCATGGGAACTGCTCACTAACATCAACTTACTATACGTATAACAACGAATGGTTTCGAAGGTCTTCCACCCCTACACACTTGGGTCTGGGACCTTATCTTACTTGACTTATTTCTAAGGATGATTTCAGAGGTCTTCTACAGCTTAGCCTGAGACCTTATCTGACCTTACGTAAACATTACGATGTTTTTGGAAGTTTTCTGCCCCTACAGTTTGGTGTGGGACCTTATCTTTAGTCACATATATATCTGGATGGTTTCAGAGGTCCTCTACCCCTACAGCTCACGTATATCTTACGATGGCTTTGAAGGTCTTCTGCTTCCTGAAAAAGCCACAGCTCTAACAAAGACTAGAAAACCTCTCAGATGAACAGAAAGACATGAACCAAGAACGCAAGAAGTCATACGAGACCCAGGAAAAGTAAAGAGAAAGAAATGATCAGTGGAAAGAAAGGCCTTTCATTCATATGCAAAATGCTGATCGAGGAGAACATTCAGCTCCACTGATCTACTGAGAACAGATGAAGGTATGTACGCGGATGATGGCCTGGATATGTCATCCTGAAAAGTAATAAGAATTGGCGCCCAGTGAGCCAAATAATTACCTTAAACGACCCAGCCGACTTTCTACCTAAAGTGTAATGCCCCATGGTACACACATATCAGGTCTCAATACCTCGCCACAGGACTTCGAGAGAGAGCCAGTGAGAATGAACCACGACCTAAACCCTGGATATCTGTCGTTAAAAAGAAATGCAAGACACCTCTTGCACGAGTATGAAGTATCGAGTGTTGAAAACTGACTTACATCGCCCCACCCCCACAAAAGAGGAAGAAAAGCAATCAAAAAGAAAAAAAATAAATGACCAATAGCACTGACATCATTCATTATCCAAATCTTCAAGTCCTAAGATGTAACTATATTCACTTTAGATAATCAAATCATCTACATAATCCAAGACAACATGGTTTCAGGGCAGGATGATCATGCCTTTTTCTCAGTTTTCCTTCGCCACTACGATGAAACTGCAGAGGTACTAGAGAAAGAAGGAAGTGTGGTACATACAGACTTTATAAAAGTCGTCGATGTGACCATGGTGTCATAGCGAACAAAAAAGCGCAAGATGGGAATAAGAGGGAAAAACTGGGAGATGGGTACACAACATTTGAACCGAAGATGTTATCTATCTATATCTCTGACGCCTGTTCCCACCTGGAACTCCCTCCAGACGGGTGGCCTCAGCAACAGAGTCTCCATAAATAGTGAACTCCAGTGCCGCTCCTTAGTCTCATGTACCTCACCCTTAAAAAGCTCAGTTCCTCAAGGAGCTCCACTTGCACCCCTTATGTTCTGTTCTCACGTCTGACACTGACGTAAACATGTTTCACAGTTTCATATTTAGCTTGTGAAGATGATACAGGAATGAGGGTGAAAATAAGATCAGACGACTACGAAGAATCAAGTATAATAAACAAAGACTTCCACTTGTCCACAGACATGGGAAATATGAAGAAATAAAAAAACATCACAGAATATTGGGCAGACGTAGCCACGATCATATCACGACTGAACAATGTGCAAACCCTGGGAATAAGAGTCTGAAGACTTTTGTCTTCAACAAACACAAGACGGCAACAACGGATAACGCTTTCAAAAAGACGGTAAAATGGATCTTGCGGACCTTCAAGGCAATGGAAAAAATCCAGTGGCGTCGTTCTTCAAGGCACCATAATACTCTCACGAACAGAAAACGACTGTATGCTAACATCACTTTCCATTTTCCCTAACATCAGTTTCCCGGGCAGGAAGTATTGCAGAATCAGGAAGTGTGCAAGAACCTTCACAGTCAGCACTATAAAAGGATCCGAACTCTTGCAAACGACGGAAATCTCCGAAGCTGCGTTGTATCGAGGGCAACTGAAGACTTGTATCATAAGTTACACTTGGAAAACCTTGAAGGCTTTAGTTCCCAACCTTTTCTCAAAACCAGTTCTCTAATAGCACGATAGCGACATGGAAGACTGCAAACTATTAATAATGAAATCAAAAGGTGTGGTAAGCATACTTTGAATATCTGGGGCCCCAAGACTGTTCAACGCTTTGTCTGTAACCATCAGATGCACCGTGGGATACACAGGGGAGACCCTTAAGAAGGCCCTGGATAAGTATTTTCCTGCACCTTGAAGCCGCGCCCTCCAACAACACGATTAACCAGCGACCCAACTCAACAACATGGATTCAGCCTGAGCTGTACGAGTAGTAAAGGACCTCCGAACTCAACAAGGTAAACAAACACCCACAGCTTAATCTAGCAGCTTACCTTCCCTTACATATACAATATTATGGTTTGGAAGGTTTTCCATCCTCCAGCCTAGTCTAGGACCTTAACTTACCATAATAACTCGTTCTCCAACAGGTCGAGTGGTTGGAAATCGCGGTCCATAAACCTATATAACCAAGATATCTTTGGTGGATCTGGTAAATGTAGGTACGAGACCAAGTCCATCTTAAATCACTCAAAAAAAACCAAAAACACACAAGCATTAGCCCTAACAACCTTTCTTCATCACATGCGAATATCAGGTCACTATTATCACCGAACATAATCACAACCCAGTAACATCATAACCACTAACTTAAGTTAGCCACTCCCATCACCATCAGTCATTACCAACATCATCAGCAGACATTTTAGCCTTCGTCCGAAGGGAAAACACACGACGGAAGACATAACAATTCACGAAAGCAGAGGAAAAAACAAAAACAAAACACAAACACCCATCACTGCTCCCAACCTAGAGATGCAACGGATAAAAAAAAAGAATAAAATCTGAACATCCTCCTAACCTGAACCCTGACGAGTGTAACAGTGTGGCTTGACTCCACAGTCAGACTCCAGTGGTTCGGCCGGAGCCTCAGATGGCCTTACCGATCAAATGAACAAGTGAGGGAGGGAGGGAGGGAGGCAGATCTGGCTCGCTCATAGACTAAGCTAATAAATTGGGCTTTCAAGTTATCTAAGCTAATAAGTTGGGCTTTCAAAAATAACTTGAGGTATTGCTAATGAAGTGAACTCTATGGTAAAATGTGGGGTTTGTGTGAGGAGTGTCACTGGGCTTCTCCCTATTCACATCTGTAAGTCAAACAAACCCGGTTATGTTATATATAAAATAGGAAGGTTAAAAGAGAGCTATGGAGTTACTCAGTCGAGAGAACGAAGCAGTACTAGTTGCTCTAGAAACATCAGAAGGCTCTGAATATGTGGACATCCACGAAATGAAACACCAGATTGTTTTCGATTAACAATAGAGAAGTTAAGGAAGAGCTAAAAACCAATTAAAAGACACGAAAATATAGAAGAAAAAAAAAGAAAAAAGGTTTGAACATCGTAGTCTTGAATAGAAGCGAAACGGCAGCGGGTTTAAAGGTGTATTGTATACGAAGGACAAAAGTATTGCGGCAAAGGGGAAAAAAGGAGTGAGACTTCAGCAACCGCAAGCTGAACAAAGGCAAAAAAAGACGTGTGAAGGACAAGTAAAAGTTCTATCCATTTGTACTCTGGAAGTCACCATTTGAGAACAAGTCACACTCTGACGGTCCTGAAGTGCGAGGAGGAGTACATGGCAGAGATGTGACGTACATGAGCTGCAGTAGCAACAGGACCCTAAGTACACGCATTATAATGTGGAGGCAAAGGAAAGTATGGGTTATAAAACAAGCTGACGACTAGACAAAGACTTCAGTGTCTGCTCTCCGTCAAAGAGATGGAGGCACTGAAGACTTGACTCCACCCGACTCAACAACCATCAAGGCAAACTGAACGACACAAGTGAACAAAAGATATTTCTTTTTCCTTTTTGGAAAACTTTCCCAGCAAACCGAGCAGCGAGAAACGCAACATCTCTCTTACACGACAGTATAATTCAAGAGGTAGGATGGTACACGAGGAATCCAATCCCTTTCATAAGCGATTTCCTAAGACAAATCCGCTGGTCGAAGCCTTTGTGAAAAAATGTACATAAATAATATACAAGAAAATATAAGGGAAAATGAATAGGATCTCGAATGACAGATCATAATGGAGTTACGAAACACGAAAGCCCTCTGGGAAGTGGGTTAAGAGAGAGGTCAGATAAAGAACGGAACTGTTCAAAGCTCCAAATAATATTGTAGATGTCTTAAGTCACCAGACTGAAAGATTTCCACTCATTTACTTACAGTCTTCATCTACAAACCATCGGACGGAGAAAGGACAGAAATCCAGAAAACAATTCAGGATGAAAGTTGAATCTTGTCATCATGCTCTCGCCAGACAAATGTTCCAAGATAACAGCAATTACGGCGGAAATGGACAGGAAGCAATATCGCTCAAGTCAAACAAAGCCTCTCCCTGAGTACTACAGACGAAGAGATGAAAAAGATGAAGCGAACTTCACATTGTGTGACACGTTCACCCGACACATCAAATCTAAGGCTTGTCAAGCGGCTGGATTATAGATATCAACCAAGAGTTCAGAGCGTATGTTAACATAACCCCCCCACGTCCCGAAGTATACTGTCTATATACTCTGGGTCACGAAGTCGACGATGAACTACGGGAATCACACCCGAATGGTAATCAATAGACAGACGCTCTATAGATAAAGGCTCCCAACCTTAACTAACCCCCATAATATACAACAGGTAGTACGTGCCACTAAAGAAACAAATGAACAATGTGTCCTGACTCAGGCAAGGGCGGCGCTTTCTTCTGTAGGACACAGCGACGAGGTTCGTATCTCGCGCGACACTGTCACAACTCACTCAGCGGATGGTCCATAATGTGAACCTATGCAAGGGAGGATCTGTGCTGTTTCGACCTCTGGAGGCTGACGCTATCTTCTTTGGCATTTTTTTGATCCTGGTGGTTCTTCTATGCCGAGCTATCTATCGCTCCCGATTATGCCAACAGAGAATGATTTTCCTTATGTCTGTGTGTGTGTGTGTGTGTGTGTGTGTGTGTGTGTGTGTGTGTGTGTGTGTGTGTGTGTGTGTGTGTACACAAACGGAGAACCTTGCCTTTCAGGACTGTCCATGAGTATAATGATACACGTTACTCGTCTGCGCTCTGCAGAACGCGTCCAAACAGACTGCAGTATTATTGATCTTCAACAGTCATGATGAGGGTAGGGGGGTCTCACAGACGTGTATTTATAAGTCTAACCGAACAATTCCGCCCTTCTTTGAAGGATGTCCTTACTCCCTACGTAGTGAAAGGTTGAGAAAGGCTTTAACGATCCCTCAGCCTTACAAACCTTCAAGCCTACCAAAACCCAGCCTAGCAGCATCGGGCCCTAGTCTAAAACCCAGCCTAGCAGCATTGGGCCCTACTCTGCAAGATCCTGCAGAAGGCCTGATATTAGATCATAGGCATGCCCAAAACTTAGTCGAATGCAGACTCTTGACCAGCTAGCCGTTGACCTTTGGATTCGGACTTAGGCTGATCAGACGCTCCCATAACGTCGTTGGAGAACGGCGGAATGACACTGTTAAGTAGTGTAACCATTCGCCCCGCAATTGTCCTCTTCATATCTCACATTGTCGGCACAACCTTCCTGCTCATTAATAGCATATTGTACCGAGGATTTATCCACAAGGAGTCAGTAATTTCTATCCTGCCAAAGAAATGAAAGAATCACAGGCAACTATGCACTGGGGTTAGTCATCGTGCGTCCAGAAACTTCCCCCGCGTTCCTGCAGACAGACAGTAATGCCCTTTTATTATGGTGCAAAGTTGTGATACCAAAATACTTACGAAAATTTCACTGGTAAAAGATCGACTGATTACAACCAGCTGATATGTATCAAGTCTTCCAGTGGAACACCGAAAAATGACGCACTGTTTAACGACAGAAAAAGAAATGAAGCCTCGTACAGAACGCTATACAACTGTATCTAATGACGTCCCCTTCAACAAGTATAACAATACAACAGTCGCTCTATCCAAGATGGTAGAGCGGACTTCCCAAACCTGAATTGAAGACGACTGAAGCAGATTCGACAGTGGAAATCTGCAATCATTATTCTCCACACTCAATGCTGTTGCACTCCAAGATTATCCTTTATGGCTTCCGAGGCAGCAACGTTAGAGATTATGCCAATATCATTTGCAATTCGCGCTATCAAAAACCAAAAGCGCAGTCCCTATATGTATATTTTCACATGCATCTAATCCCTAACTGGCATAATATGCTGTATATAAAATACGATACAAGAAAACAATGGAAAATTTTCCGGGCCAAAATATGTTTAACATACCTTCCAGGGGCTAAGGACGCCCCAACTCCCTCCTGTCGTTTGGTCTCCAACCAAGCTCGCGTGTTGCTCGTCTGCCTAATTAGACAGTTAGTGGCCTTGGCCCACAAGCCTAAGTCACCATCACATCCTGACTGGTCTGATACACTTTATATATATATATATATATATATATATATATATATATATATATATATATATATATATATATATATATATCCAGACCTGTCTTTAAAGATATCGAATGAAAAGCCCTTAGTGTTCCTCATGGCTACAAGTAAACATATCAAACATTCTTTTCGGGCACCAGATGCGTACATTGTATCCTCGTTTTGTAATTACTGCAACTTTCCATTATTATGGCAATACTTTACGGTTATCCAACCCTGTCGTGCCAATAGGGAAGTATCCTTTCAAAAACTCAATGGACAAGCTACTACAAGGGCACACTTGACCAGCCCAGCTTGCGAACGGAGGGATAAGTACATACGAATAATAGCCACGGCTTAAACGGGCAGACTGACGAGAGGAACAAAATGAAGCTTGATCCCAGAGCCAGCTGTGGAGGAAGAAGACGGAACTTCCAAAACCAACGTATCAAGGCAGTATCATCCACTCCATAGGCCCCCAGCAACCTGGAAGGTTCCATCAGTACCAACTCTCCTTCAGCCACATCCTCAAAGCTAGGCTTCCGATGGAACTACCATCCGTCATCGCCAGCATTTCCTAGGCTTCAGGGGAAGAACTATCATACGTCATCGCCAGCATTTCCTAGGCTTCAGGGGAAGAACTATCATACGTCATCGTCAACAAACCTTGCACTCTTGTCGTCTCCATAAACTAATTGACCGATGTTCAGAATGTCACAATACCAACAAACCCTCAGACTCTCCACAAGATCCACAGTAATACCATCTTTCAGAAGGCACCAATCACCAGCAACCTTCAACATTGTACCATTCCTTCCTTGTACCATCTTTCAGAAGGCACCAATCACCAGCAACCTTCAACATTGTACCATTCCTTCCTTGTACCATCTTTCAGAAGGCACCAATCACCAGCAACCTTCAAAACTGTACCATTCCTTCCTTGTACCATCTTTCAGAAGGCACCAATCACCAACAACCTTCAAAACTGTACCATTCCTTCCTTGTACCATCATTCCAGAGGGCACCATCACCAGCAATCCTCAAACGGTACCGCCCATCCCTCCCTTGAACCGTCTTCCATATGGGTATACCATCACCACCCTCGAGACTGTGACCATCCTATCGTGGTACCAACCTTCTGAAGGTACCACCATGCACCACCCCCAACTCCTACCATCCCAAGGATCTAGCTTCATCGTGAGGAGAGCCACAATGGCAGCCCGAGCAAGCAAGGGGAGACAAAAATGGCTGACAATTAAGAGTGTAACTTTGGTCATTATTCATCGTTCATTAGTGGGACGCTGCATGAAGGATGAAGAGGATAATGGCAGCAATGAAGGCGACGATAACAGTGAACGCGTCCACACACACACACACACACACACACACACACACACACACACACACACACGGAGGAAAAAGTTACCTCGCCAGCTGGTCCCCAGCCATTATTAAAAGAGCGAGAATGAACGAAGAGTAATAATGGAGGTGGGTAGTGGCAAGGTGGAGACTGTGGCGGGGTTGTGGCAGAAGGCCAGTGCATGATAATGCCCGGGAAATGACGTTGGGAGACAGAGAGAAAGGGGGGGAGGGAGCGTTAATACCAAGAGAGGCGTGTAATTTAACCCGGCAATATATATATATATATATATATATATATATATATATATATATATATATATATATATTATTTATTTCATTTATTATACTTTGTCGCTGTCTCCCGCGTTTGCGAGGTAGCGCAAGGAAACAGACGAAAGAAATGGCCCAACCCCCCCCATACACATGTACATACGTCCACACACGCAAATATACATACCTACACAGCTTTCCATGGTTTACCCCAGACGCTTCACATGCCTTGATTCAATCCACTGACAGCACGTCAACCCCGGTATATATATATATATATATATATATATATATATATATATATATATATATATATATATATATATATATATATATATAAATGAAGAGGAAATGAAGATAAAATTACGAGTCTCGCCTGAAAAAATGAATAATAATAAGAAAGTTCTCAAGGCAACGACTCCACGTAAAAAAAAAAGTGAGATAAGTCGTGAAGAATGTTCCTAATTGCTTAATGAATATATGCTCCAAAAATACCGTCATGCTCACGCAAAGTCCTAGTGTTCATGACGCAGCAGCTGCTGGGAGCATATATGTTCTTGTGGCTCATGAAAGCATGTGTTGATGAGCCTCGGATCACAAACACACGCCCCCTTTAACAGCATTATGAACACATTCTCCCAACACAATACGTACAGCAAGCAAGTCAGGGCCCCGCTAGACTACGTTTTAATACACTCAAAACAACAAACAAAAGCTCTCGGCCATACTCGCCCGAGCCATTAAGTGTGTCGACTACTCTCGCCAGTAATTGGTAAATGTCATTCACACTGAGCTACATAGTAGACCAACCATCATCGCTCTTGAGTCAAGTGTTGAACAGGGGGGAGGAGAGGCGAACGCATGAACGCTGTCCAATGACCATATCGGCTGTGCAGTACAGCCATTCAAAACGAAGTACATATGACTGGCACTTCTAAGCTTAAGGCTAGAATTGAGTCTACGTTGGGGAGGGGATTTCGGGATGAGTTGGCATCAGTGGATTCTATAGAAACTGGGACTTAATGCCAGGTTACCACAAGACAATAGACATTGATTTAAATGACGATTGACTTTTTTTTTTACTCGAATGATCTATAAAGCAAAGCCAGTTAAAAAAAAAAATATATATATATATATATATATATATATATATATATATATATATATATATATATATATATATATATATATATATATATATAATCAGTTATAGTATCAGAAGACAGAGTTGAAAGATAGCTTCTGTAAGGTTGGTGAAAAGTCTGAGAACAGATTAATCCCAAGTTAGGAAACAGTGCGACCCCAAGCTGTGAGAGAGAGAGAGAGAGAGAGAGAGAGAGAGAGAGAGAGAGAGAGAGAGAGAGAGAGAGAGAGAGAGAGAGAGAGAGAGAGAGAATCTGAAAATTGAATTTTCTCAGCGTGAAGAAGAATTCTAGATTCACTTTAGATATACAATCGGTCATTATTTGACATATACATTGCCACTTAAGAACAATAAAGTAACAAAGTAACTTAGTACCAACGAAAAAAAAAAGGTGACTTTACGCCAGTATCACTAACGATCCTAGCCTACGGGATATTACAGAAAATATGATGAAAATAGACGAAACGAGTTCTTGACCGGCGATAGTAATGGAAGCAGGAAGCCACGATGGATTTAGAGAGATCTTGTGTGACGAACATGCCGGATTTCTACGAACGTTCACAAAGGACGCGAAAAAAACAAGAGTGGGAGGATTGTACTCCCTTAAAACAGTGCCCGAAAGCCTTTGACACTATCCCCTACAGTTGCTCCATTGGGCTCAGAGCAACACTAAGTAAGTAGGAACAGAGAGTGTATGTCAGGGAAGACTTCTCAAGCTGTGTGAGGATGATAAGTGAGGTCCCTCAAGATTCAGTGTTGAGGGGCCATTACCATTTCTGATGGACGCAAATGATTTGCCTTGATATGTTTGCTGATGATGCCAAAATTATGATGGAAGAGGGAAAGACTCTAAAGGTATCTTGACATTAGGGAGCTGCGGTCGGACGAATGGCTCATGAAATTCAACTCTGGAAAACGGAAAGTGACGAAGATGAGGAGGTATACAAACAGGCCCGAAAGGTGAACACAATATCAGGAGAGGTAAACACAAAAGCTGTACTGTGAAAGCAAAGTGACTACAAGCTGATATCATGCAAAACAACATCACACTGTCATGTCACAAGGGTCGTTACGGAGGCAAATTACATTTTGCCCATTGTTAAAACAGCACACGGAGACCTGAGACGTCCAGGACAGTATAAATAACGTATACCTGCACTAAGCGCAGGTAAATAATGTAACAATACGGCATTTTCATTGGAAGAGTCTGAGTGAACTACCAGAGAAGGTCCAAAGGACAAAGGAATGCATTGAAAACAGTGAGCCATCGATCTGTCTACTGTGGCAGAGAGAAAAGTAAGGAAAGACACGACATCTACATTAAAATTCCCGAGGAGCCATGATGGCGTTAGCGTGGAACAGCTGCTTCTAGCTGGAAGAGTCCACAAGATGACACCATGGGAAGGTAGGGAAGAAGATGTGTACGGAAGGGACGAACATGTATTACTTCAGCGATAGCCGAAGACCCGTGAAACAAGAAGGGGCTCCAAAGGATTACAAATCTTCCTCACCATTTCCAAAAATAATCTAATAACTAGTAATAAAGCCAACCACGTAATGCACACCTCATAACCCTTACACTTACCATGTGACGCATGCCTCATGACCCCTCACATTTACCATGTGATGCACACCTCATAACCCTTACACTTACCATGTGACGCATGCCTCATGACCCCTCACATTTACCATGTGATGCACACCTCATAACCCTTACACTTACCATGTGACGCATGCCTCATGACCCCTCACATTTACCATGTGATGCACACCTCATAACCCTTACACTTACCATGTGACGCATGCCTCATGACCCCTCACATTTACCATGTGATGCACACTTCATAACCCTTACACTTACCATGTGACGCATGCCTCATGACCCCTCACATTTACCATGTGATGCACACCTCATAACCCTTACACTTACCATGTGACGCATGCCTCATGACCCCTCACATTTACCATGTGATGCACACTTCATAACCCTTACACTTACCATGTGATGCACGCCTCATAACCCCCTTACACTTACCATTTGACGCATGCCTCACAATCCCTCACACTTACCATGTAATGTACGCCTCATAACCCCCTCACACTTACCATGTGACGCATGCCTCATAACCCCTCACACATACCATGTGATGCACGCCTCGTAACCCCTCACACATACCATGTGATGCACGCCTCGTAACCCCTTACACTTACCATGTGACGCACATGGTAAACATCTAAGTCTAGTGACTCCTTAATCAGGTTCCAGGTCTGTGGCGTAGCCCCTGGACCAGCACGCGCCAACCCTCCACATAATTACGGTTGGACCACGAGTGGCAGGTAATGCACGTGGCAGTCCCTCATGGCATCATTAACGTCACTCAGACTCGACCATTTCCTTCGCCATTTCCAGAGTCGAGTGGAGGAGGTGCGGTAACGAGGAGGACCAACCCCTATGGGCTGCGGCAGGGCCCCACGTCTGGAGACAACACCGACCGCAGCCCACATGGGCAGGACCCCGCCACGTCAGGAGCTACCAGTAACCATCGCTCGTTGTGGGCTGTGGTAGGCCCCCACGTCTAGAGACACCACCAACCACAACCTTCATTCTCATCACCACCACCGCCACAAATACCCTCCCCACCACCACCACAATTACCCTCCCCATTACCACCACAATTACCCTCCCCATTACCACCACAATTACACCCTCCCCATCATCACCACAGACACCCTTTCCATCACCACCACAAACACCCAACCAATCACCACCACAACAACCCTCCCATCACCACCACAAAAGCCCTCCCCCATCACCACTACAAACACCCATAATGTCAGTTATCATCATCAGCCACAATAATTCACACACCCACAACCGTCATGGTCCGCTAAAACGCACCTGTACATCAGCATAATCATGATCATAATCCCTGTTTGGCCTACCTAACCATCAGATAACCTGCCATGTTTGGCCTGCCTAACCATCAGATAACGCATCCTGTTTGGCCGACCTAACCATCAGATAAGGTGGCACTAAATGTAAGGTGTGTCTACAGAGAAGACGCAGCAATACTCACATTCTGCTCCTGAAGATCCGACACACTCAGGTTGTATATCACATTCCTGCAAGAAACACCAAGACGGGTTAACAGGTGACCTGGGGTAGTGATGCTCCATGTAATATATATATATATGTAGCATTCAGTGAGAGCTCCATGCAGAAGCAGGCGAGGTGCACGTTAGTGCAAGCAGTCCTGTGGCAGCCTTTCATGATGTACCATGCACACCCTCCCGCACCTCTGGGCAATCTTGTATAGCCTAATCTATGACAGACAGACAGACAGACAGACTGACAGACAGACAAAAACACAAACACAAACACACACACACACACAAGGTGGGCAAATCTAAAGCATCCAAGTCTCTTCCGGTAACTCATCTCTCTTTATCCTGGCACCACCATTGTTGCCCGCCTCTGGACCTTCTCAATTAGCTCTTTGTCGCTTCTTCAGGTGCGGTGACCAAAGTTGAGAAGCATATTCTAATTTTGGCCTTACTTAGATAAGAACAGCTAAAAATTTCCTCCAACCTTAAACTTAAAAGATGTTTTTATATCATTTTCCTAATCTGTGACAGTTTAGGGACAATGTCGAGTTCCCAAGTCCCTCTCACACAAAGAATCTTGAAGCTTGTGTCATGCTAGACAATAATCATATTAAGAGGTCCTCTTTCACTCTGTCCCTACAGCATTACTTTAAATCTGTTTGAGTTAAATTTCATCAACCATGTATCAGACCAACTTTGGATTTAGAGTCTGCATGGGTTCCTTTGTACGTGGATGCAATCCTCCTCGCTTCTCACTTCACTCATGACCTTTGTCGTCTGTATCATCTGCAAACATTCTCAGGCAGGCGTCCACACCTTCAGGCAAGTCATTTACACTGTTCAAGAAGAATAATGGTCCCAGAACAGAACCCTGTGGTACTTCGCTGGTCACCTCGACCCAAATGGAAAAGGCTCCCCTAACTTGCATCCTTTGTTTCCCTGGACCAAGATGATCTCCAGTCCATCGAAGGAACTTCCTCCCTTATTCCTACTTGATGGTCCAGCTTCTTTAATCAGCCTCTCATGCAGCACAGCGTCAAATGCTTTCGACACTCCAAATACAGGCAATCCACACAGCTTTCCTATTTGTCTAAGACTGAACTCAGTCTCTCAGAACTCTTAGAAGATTATAACACATGACTTTATTCGCCTAAAACCTTGCTGTCTCTCACTACAAGTACATTCTCTGTATAATGTCATCTAAATGCTTTCTAATCTTTTTTAGAACCTTATATACAACACCGTTTTGTGGCGTATGTGTAATTACCT
The DNA here is from genome assembly GCF_036320965.1 of Panulirus ornatus. Taxonomy (NCBI): domain Eukaryota; kingdom Metazoa; phylum Arthropoda; class Malacostraca; order Decapoda; family Palinuridae; genus Panulirus; species Panulirus ornatus. Next base: position 70,455,491 of record NC_092226.1, on the reverse strand, counting down.
ATTTGTACTGTACGTGGAGGGGACTTTTACACTCGTTGGACCCCCATCTCTTGCTTGTTCTCTACTGTCATTCAACTCAAAATTATGTCTGCTGTCTGCATTAACCACGTCCTCAGTCATGCTATTCCATCCATCCTCCACTCTTATTCTTTAGAAGTAACTCTTTACACTTTATTTTAATAAGTCTCTTGCTTAATTTCATGCTATGTTATCTGGTTGCTCTGTCCTTACATAAGACCCAGGAGACCTCTTTCCAGGGAGGTACAAGAAAATTACATGGGAACTGGAGTCTTAAAAGTACCTACGTATTAGAGGGATGTGTAACAATCATGCCTGGTTACATGACCGGTAGTAGCAGCCCCTGGTTATCTGATCAACAATAGTAGGACCTAATTACCTGAACAGCAGTGCCAGGGCCTGCCAATTTGGCATAAAGGACCTAATCACATGGGCAGCAGTAACAGGACCTGCCTCTATGGAAGGTAGTAAAGGGATATGGATAATTGGATGGTGGAACACTACAGGAGCTGGTCGTATGGAGAGCAGCCACAGGACCTGACTAACAAGCTAGCTGTAAGGGACCTGGCGAAATGGAGGAGAGGACGATGACCTGGCTCTGTGGTGCGCTGGCAGTAGAGGGCAGTCAGAGGACCTGGCTTCGTGGAGGGCAGTATGGTGGACTAGGTAGATCGAGGGCAGTAGAAGGAACTAGCTATGTGGAAGGCAGTGGAAGTCCCTGATTTCGTGAAGAGCTGTAAGAGGACCTAGTTTGGTGGAGGGCAGTTAAAGGACGTGGCTAGGAGGAAGGCAGCAGAAGGACCTGTCGAGGGAGAGGGCACCCAGAGGACCTGGGTCATGTGGACGAAGTGTGGCGTACTAACCTCCCGCCGACCAGCAGCGACCCGGAGGAGTCATGGAGAATCAGCTTGAAGTGTTCGTCGTGAGTGTCGTTGCCCAAGAAACGCATCACTTCGTGGTCCCCTGCAACAGAAGAGAACATGCTGGTGAATGATGCTGTCAACCAGGGTGTAACACAATTCAGGTCAAGATAACAAGGGATAATGCACGAGAGAGCAACACAACACACGGTATTAAGGAAGACATTATATATCACGTACCAACACAACAAAGGCAGTCAGTATAGGACAGATCGCAACACAGCACAGGTAAGGAAGGAACACAACACATAAGGTAGAAAAACAAACACAAGACAGAAGCACAACACAGATAAGGTAGGAAGACAATACAGGAAAAATAACAACACAACACAGGTATGGAAGGAAGACAATAGAGGACACATAGCAACACAACAAAGGTAAGGCAGGAACACACCACAAATACAAATAAGAAAACAAATAGGGCAGTAACAACACAATCATATAGAGACAAAGCACGAACAACACAGAAACACAAGGTAGAAAAAACAAATTAGAAAGTAACGCACAAATCTAGATATCAAACATCTTACAGAACACAAGCAAGATATCAATAAACATGTAACACTTACAAAGACAAGGTAATCAGCAACACAAAACAACATTCATGTCATATGAGTGTTGCACTATCGGCAACACATGATAGCTTACCCACCCTAAGCAGGGAATCAGGAGAAGAAAAAAAAACACCATCTCATTATCATATCACGATTCTGAAAAGGAAATAAATGATATACATTTCTCCCTAGTCTTTTGGTATATGTCCCTCACAGTGTTCTACACGATCATCCTATGTCCCCCTTGGCCACACCTCACCTCCCTTTCTCATTGAGTTCCCCCAAGGTCTTCCTCCTCTCTTAACCAGCCCACCCCGCGCTGCTTTCATTCACTCCCTCTACTCTGTGTTCCCCCTTACACCTCACTTCCTTACCCACACTCTCCCTTCCGCTCGCGCCGCTCTCATTCTCTCCCTCTACTCTACCTTCCCCCCTTACACCTCACTTCCTTAACCACACTCTCCCTTCCGCTAACAAGCCTCAGAGTCGGGCGTCCGCACCGTCTCTCGTACAGAAGTCACAAGGAGGCAGCCAATGGGTTCAGACCTCGCGTTAGTGAACTTGCCAATTCCATGGAGGACCTTCAGCGATCAATATCATATATAAACCCCAAGAACACCCACACCCCTTCCCCTCCACTCTTCCAGGGTCTCCTGCACCTTCAAAAGCTGCGCTACAATCAGCAGCAGCTTCGGATGGACTACTTTCCGGCGAGAAGTCCTTCGGCGGGACACGAACTCACGGCAGGTGACCTTTTCTCCACCCGCGGCGTAACCCTCCACAAGCAGGCGGAGTCTCCGTAACGTCTCGTCCTCCTATGGGGTCAGGAAGGGCCACCAGGGAACTGGCTGAAGACCAGCGCCGCCTGGCGAGCACCATCGGGGTTGTAGTGGGATGAGGAGGAACGGATGGCAGGGGAGTTCGGCTAGCAAGCCAGCTGATGGCCCTCTGTGTTCTGACATTCAGAGAGAGAGTCACACTGGTGTAACACACACACACACACACACACACACACACACAACACTGGTCGATTATTTTCTTTTATCTTGCCATTTCGCGCGAGGATCAGGCTGCTTTGTTGTCCCTTTGAGCAGTCAAGCTGTTTGAGGCCGCAGCCTGCAGACCTCGAGTCCCTTTCCCATCCTGGCTGCTCTGGTGGGTACCTTCAGTAGAAATGTTTCCAGTGATATTCACGCTACTCCACTGTGTACAAACCCTTGTTGATTCTAGTGGTGACTACGCTCAGCATCACACACATACACACACACACACACACAGACACACACACACACACACACACACACTGGCTTATGACTGGTATGTGTGTGTGTGTGTGTGTGTGTGTGTGTGTGTGTGTCTGTGTGTGTGTGTGTGTGTGAGTGTGTGTGTGTGTGTGTGTGTGTGTGTGTGTGAGTGTGTGTGTGTGTGTGTGTGTGTGTGAGTGTGTGTGTGTGTGTGTGTGAGTGTGTGTGTGTGTGAGTGTGTGTGTGTGTGTGTGTGTGTGTGTGTGTGTGTCAGACAAACAGACAGCCAATCTAAGATGGCCTCTGACTAAGACAATACATTAAAACAGGACCACTAGATGAGATAAGCTCATTTCCTATTGAGCAACGGCACCGCAAAATCTAAGAAGGAGTCGCATGAAATAAAATAAGAGTCAATTTCTCTCGACGAACACCAACAGGATGCACCCGGAGAGCCAGGATGTCAAAAGGAACTCAGATCTGCAGGCCGCGGACTCAAACAGCCTGGCTGCTCAAAGGACAACGAAGCAGCTTCGTCCCGGAGAGAAATATGGAGGTAAAATGAAGCCTCGAAAACCGACGTAATGGCGAGTGAGTAAGAGTGACGACGCCTTGTTTACAAGAGGAGGACCAACGGGTTTAGACTGAACTTATAATCAGGACCAATGAATGGGTCGGGATGAACGAACGAACGGGTGAACTGAACTTATATTCAAGGACCAATGGGTCAGGATGAACGATCCAACGGGTGAACTGAACTTAAATTCAAGACCATAATGGGTCAGGATGAACGTATGTTTAGAACAAAACCAACGGGTTCAAACTGAACTTATATTCAGGACCAATGGGTCAGGATGAACGTAGAACAAAACCAACGGGTTCTGACTGAACTTATATTCAGGACTAATGGGTCATAGCGAACCTATGTTTAGACGAGGATCACACGATGAAAGTGACGTTTCTGATGGCAACGAGAGGACCGTAAATGTTGCTATGAAGAGGCAGCCATCACTATGGTGACGAGAGGGAGAGGTACAACGTGGACTTCGCAACCACACGCTCGATGGGTGAGGTGAGACGAGGCATCTGAAGCTACGTTTCCAGGGTAAGGGGTAGCCACTACAGTGGAGCAGATATAGAGGTCAGGAGAGGTGTGTGTGTGTGTGAGGGGGTGGGAACGGCCGTCTGAGGGGAGGGAACGGCTGTGCGAGGGGAGGAAATGGCTGTGTGAGAGGTGGGGCATGGGTGAGTGAGGGCTGGAAACAGCTGAGTTGAAGGCTGTACAAAAGGAGGGAATGGTACTAGTCACAGAGGGAATACAAGGAGGCGTGAGGCTGGCATGTTAAAAAGACGCTAGGGGGATGTCAAAGTGGCACTGATTTAGAAAGACATGCGGCACTTCACGGTGGGTTAACTCGCCACCATAAATGCTACTGTTGGGCGCACTGTCAGTCCTATGACGCCATGGGGGTAGGGTTGGATCCTGATGACACACAGCCCAGTCTGCATGGAAAAGCAAGCTGCATTATATTCAGCGATAGAGGAAATGGCAAAGGGGGAAGAGAGCCGAGACCAAAGTTTGAGTACAGGAAACAGGAGACAGAGCGAGGGAATAAAACAGTCCAGGATGAGTGTGTGTGTGTGTGTGTGTGTGTGTGTGTGTGTGAGCAGTACTCCCTTCCATCTTTCCTGACGCGCTACAGCTCTTCTCTGGGATTAGCTGGTGAAATAAATTCACAGCGAGATGGCGCAGTCTGGGGAGCACCACACACGACACTTTACTACAAGCGGTGTCACCATGCCTCCTCCCTCTCTGGTCTCGACGGCTCCACCGTCTGTCTGTTGTCATCCCCGTCATCTCTGGTGGCTGGGCCCAGACCGGGTGGTGTGGTGAGTAGAAGACCCCCCACCGTAAAGACTATTCCAGGCATCGGTGCACCTCCCTTGCCATCGGGGCGACGCCTTCTCAACGATGAAAACCTCACACCTGGAACGCATCTGCCAATACGTCGTAGTCTGGATGAGGAGAGATTAATTAATACGTGGAAGTTCCGCTCTAAATGACAAGAAACGCGCAGTGTCTGGGTAACGTGGGTGAGCAAGTCATTTGTGAGCAGCAGAAGCTAACGCCAATACCGACATGAACAATATTTTCCCGCCAACACCCAGCACCAGATGGCTAGCCACTGGAATAACCAAACCATACCTCACGTCACTCCTCTGCTCGCTCAGCGTCCAGGCAAACCCTTGGGCAATGGCTCTTCCCTCAACCGGGCCCATCAAAGTCCGAGTCGGTGACCTTCCCAATACTTCACACTTTAACATATACCAATAACATCGCACCTTTAACTCTGAACAAATACCAGCGAGTACTGCGGGTCCCTGCCAGCCAGCCTACCAGCCAGCCAGCCTCGTCCGCGCCGCGCCGTGGTCGTCGGCCAGACGACATCCACAACTGGAACCACCCATCATCATAAGATCGCTCGGCACAGATGCTGATGACTTTCAATCCGGGCGACGTAGATCAGAGAGTGAAGGGAAAATATCCTCTTGTCTCGTCCAAGAAGAGAAAACTGGTTAACTTTGAGCTCAGGAAAATACAGTCGTCGGGATAATTGAATCCTGATGAGGAGAGGATGCAAGGCAAGATAGAGGAAGCCATGGAAAGCCGGGACGAAGAAAAGATAATGGAACTAATCATCAACAAGAGTCTTTTAATTCCTGGAAAGCTGGCGGTTCCAGGATGATGCTCGAGCATTTCCATGACTGGCCAAGCACTCCCATGAAAGGAAACGTTCCGGTCCATGTTTCCAGTAAAAGGGATGAGAGCGTTGCAGTCCACATTCTTGGTGGGAGATCTGCGGTATTCCAGCAAATATTACGCAGGAAAGATGTAAGGCGTTCCAGTCCATGATCCAGGATGAGGTAAGAGTAGGGCTCAGGTCCGTATCCCTCCATTAAGGCAAGGGGGACGTTCCGTTCCACATTCCCCAGGGTAGGAATACGATCTTTCAGTTTACATTTCCAATGGAAGCCAGAGCGTTCCAGCCCAAGTTCCCTCAACGCCAAAAATCGATGGTCTATTCCGTTTTGGGAAGAGGGACGCTTCAGTCCTTTTTTTTCTTCTTTTTTCCTTCTTTTCAAAGGAGTGAATGAAGGGCGCTCCAGTCCAAGACTAAACCCGCGACCATATCATTAATGAGCCTAACTGTGCGGCTATAAGTGGCGAGAGAAAAAGTTGAATGAGGACGAGAGATCTATGTTTACCGAGCGGACACAGCCTTTTATCATCTCTTCCTCCTCCTCCTCCTCCTTCTCTTCCTCCAATCTGGTCATCATCACACACCACCCATCCCCTTCCCCTCCACACACACACACACACAATGCATCAGATGGCGCGGAAAAAGTTAATGATCTGACCTTAAGATATCGCCAATGTCTTACCCTACCTTAACGCTCCACATGCATCTGTGGAGGCGGAATTATGGTTGACCTTAAAAATATCGCTAAGAATACATCGTATCTAGAGCGAGGGAGGCACATCACATGCTCCGAAATATTACATGATATGCCCTCAGCATATGGCACATCAGAGAGGCCCTGTAACTTAAAGGACTGACTTCAAATCATCGCCCAGTTACATATATGACATGAGGGAGAGTTAAGTATCTGTCCTTAACATACCATCATGTGTAGGTCCCTTATCGTAGCCAAACAATACATCGGACGAGCAACAATGAAAATCTGTCCTTAAGATGTGAGGAGAAATATAACCCTGAAATCATGAGCTAGACCCAGACCAGACGCGTCAAGGAGGAAAAATTATAGTAACTGGCTGTGCTATGATGACGGATGGTACTCTGTTGGATCTTGCCTTACGTGCATCTTACGTCGGCTTCGCGTAGATTCCCTGACCACCACCACCACCACCACCACCACCTGTATCACCTAGGATCAGGCAGGTCTGCTATTCCCTTGACCACAGTCCCAGGACACTCTCGCCTTCTGGGCTCATTCCACCCTCGCCTTCAGTCCCATATCACCCCCACCTTCCCATTTAAATCACCCATCACTTCGTTTCTGGTCAAGGTCATACGACTTCTGAAATCACTGCCCCTCGACTCACCAGTTACACTTTAAGATAATAATCCATTACAACATGACTGGATGTGTCGACTCCCTGGTTACTATCGTTTCGACCGTTTGCTGGTTAGAAGACTGACAGCATAAAGGCTTCTTCCAAGGGCTTTCTATGTCATGTATTCTTTGCTATTCCAGAAGGGAATAAATTTTCTCGAGAAGAGAGGTAACACGCGTTCCAGTATTACGTCCACAAAGTTAAATCTGAGGAATTTTCAAATGTTTTCTCGCGAATTTTTCATTTCTGACTGAACCGAGGCTGGCCACGGCGTAAACAGTTCCATTCCATCTTCCACGGTGACGTTGGCGGACTCTATTATTCTCACGGTGGAGGGCAGAGCACAGGCGCTCTGGAACAATGCCTTTGGCTTTGGCCTGGAGCCACATCCAGAGAGTTCCAAAGAGGACCGGCCAGTCCGTCCTCCTGGACCAGGAGTTGCTCTCTTATTCTAGAGACATCGACAGCTGCAGTGTGTCTATCACCAGCAACAGATGTGTCAGGACCTGCCAACCAACAGATGCGTCAGGACTGCCCGTCAACAGATGCATCAGGACCTGCCAGTCAACAGATGTGTCAGGACTCGCCCACCAACAGATGTGTCAGGACCTGCCAGCCAACAGATGTGTCAGGACTCGCCCGCCAACAGATGCGTCAGGACTGTCCCGTCAACAGATGTGTCAGGACCTGCCAGCCAACAGATGTGTCAGGACTCGCCCGCCAACAGATGTGTACCTGAACATTCCCTCCACAGGTGTGTGAGAACAGTAGCCCTTCTGGAGCTGAAAGGCTCTGGGCCTGGGAACCTTCTCCAATCCAAAGCTAATTTCGGAAAAGAAATGAACATGTGTTCCTCCACATTACCGGAGGAGGAAGACTACTGAAACCCTTTACTGATCTTATAGTCAACCAGCGGAGAAGAGGATCTCACACGACACATAGGTTCATATAGATTATATAGACGTTAATACTAGCTTCAATCTAAGCTGCAGTCCAACCCTAAGACATCGAGGTTATATATATATAGACTTTTACCTCAGATGTGTGATACAGTGAGGGCACAGCCAACCCCTTAGTCCCTCCTCCCCTTAGCACCCCGGGCCAACACCTCACGTAATTAAATCAAGACTTCTCCTGAAGCAGCTGCGGCAGGCAAACTTCTGCCTCCGCCACACTCACCCCCCCGCCCCAACCCCCAACCCCCCCATTTTCATATTTATCTCCGATATGTTCACCCCATCCCAGACCCCCAACCCTACCATTCTAGGCCCTCCACGCCGGTAAAAGACACACACACACACACACACACACACAGGTGAACGAGTAATACTATAAAACTAAGGAGAATATATATATATATATATATATATATATATATATATATATATATATATATATATATATATATATATATATATATATATTCAAAGAAAAAACGTAATACATATAATTTCCGGCAAAAAGTTTGAAAGAAAACGTTGGGGGAGGTAAGATGGCCGTGAGGCAGGACCACAGCTTCCAGCCTCAGAAACAAAACAATTAAAGAGCAAACTTTTGGCTTCATTCAGTCTGCCAGGCAGTCAGGCTCGGAATATCAATTTTCTCCTTTCTGCAGAGGCAGTGGAGTGGGTGGGTGAGGGGGAGGGGAACATAATTAGCACAGGTGTGGTGGTGGTGTGGTGTGGTGTGGTGTGGTGTGGTGGTGTGGTGTGGTGGTGTGGTGTGGTGTGGTGTGGTGTGGTGTGGTGTGGTGTGGAGGACCTGACATGTGGAGGGTGTCAGAGGACCCAACATGTGGAGTGTGTACCAGGACCTGAAATGTGGAGGGTGAATGAAGACCCGACATGTGGAGGGTGTCCACCCACCAACATCATCTCTCAACCATTCCACTGACGAACAAGCAGCTCCTTCACCAACTACGCCACTAGGATAAACCTTTTGGACAAAATTTACAACTTGATCAACATATGCTTAACGAACACCTCTCTCGTAAACATCCCACTGAAAGAAAAATAGAACATTCGAGTGAAACACTAAAAAAAAACCCCACTGACAAAGAATCGTCTGCAACACATCAATAAACACTTCGATGTTGAATAAAGAAAGAATGATAGGGAAAAAAGAATCGAGAACATTTACAGCACAAACGTCTGTAAAACATTTTGTTTACTGAGTAATATTTACGCCAACGATGAATACAAAGTTCCAGGAGTTAGTTTCCAGCTACACACACACACACACACACACACACACACACACACACACACACACACACATACATACACACACACACACACACACACACACACACACACACAGACAAACACATACACACAGATATATATATATATATATATATATATACATATATATATATATATATATATATATATATATATATATATATATATATATATATATATATATATATTTTCCCTGGGGATGAGGGAGAAAGAATATTCCCACGTATTCCCTACGTGTCGTAGAAGGCGACTAAAAGGGGAGGGAGCGGGGGGCTGGAAATCCTCCCCTCTCGATTTTAATTTTCCAAAAGAAGGAACAGAGAAAGGGGCCAGGTGAGGATTTTCCCTCTAAGGCCCAGTCCTCTGTTCTTAACGCTACCTCCCAAACGCGGGAAATGGCAAATAGTATGAAAAAGAAAAAAAATATATATATATATATATATATATATATATATATATATATATATATATATATATATATATATATATATGTGTGTGTGTGTGTGTGTGTGTGTGTGTGTGTGTGTGTGTGTGTGTGTCTGCGTTATACGGTTATGAATCTGGCATGATGGATAAATCCCTGATATCACACACTTCAGGGATTAACGGAGCCTTAGTGTCCGGCGATTTAGCAACAAGACGCTGCATATACGAACAGGCGTAGCGCAGGGACGCAGTGAAGACTTGTGTACGAGAGGTGGGAGTCTAGCAACACGTACTCAGATCTGAGTTGAGAGAGAGAGAGAGAGAGAGAGAGAGAGAGAGAGAGAGAGAGAGAGAGAGAGAGAGAGAGAGAGAGAGAGAGAGAGATTCTGCAACAGATTAGGGATGCGAGAAGCGTTCCAGGAACTGCGGGTCAGAAATTGAAACTTGCGGGGTCAGAAACGGCGACGTGGGAGGAGCTGCTGGAGCCAGAAAAGTTTCGTAGTCTTCAAGTTTCCGTTGGACCATCTGAACCTTTCTTTTGAGGGGTCGGGTGGTGTGGTGTGGGGTGCTGTAGGACTTGGCGGGAACCCAAAAGCTTACAGAGGAAAGACATGTAAAGTGGAAGAACACTCAGGTATCACGCACTTTGAGGTGTGTTAAGAGAGAGAGGGTCTTTACCACTTGTGATTCAAGATCTTATTCTTATTTCTATTTTTTTTTTGCGGGATGGGCGTCTGGGATCTTCAGAAGAAGGCTAAAGCAAGACCACGGGAGATCAAATGGCTTCTTCGGGCATTTAGACTTTAATCTGGGAAAGCTGAGCCAACTGGCTGATGGGACTCTCCGAGAACCACGACCATCGGGGAAAACCGCGATGACAGAGGAACCATCACGACTGGGGAACCACGACTGTCGGGAACCACGACTCTCTGGGAACCACGACTGTCGGGGAACCACGACCCTCTGGGAACCACGACTGTCGGGGAACCACGACCCTCGGGGAACAACGACTGTCGGGGAACAGCGACTACTGGGGAACCACGACCCTCGGGAACCACGACTGTCGGGGAACCACGACTATCGGGGAACAGCGAGTATTGGGGAACCACGACCGTTGGGGAACCACGACTATCGGGGAACCACAACTATTGGGGGACCACGACTATTGGGGAACCACGACAACGGAGGAAGCACGACTAAGGGGAAACCACTACTGGGGAACCACGAGCATTAGGGAACCACGACTGCTATGGAAGCACGACTAATTGGCGAACGAGACCTATCCAACAACCCAGACAGTCGGGTAAACCAGTACCACCAGAGAACCAAGGACTTGCGGTGACTCCAAGACCCCTTGGGGAAGGGAGGTGTGTTCCAGGATCATCCCCTGGAACAGCCTGGAAACCAAGAGCACTTGAGATTCAGGCCTTCTGGTGCTAAGGATCTCCGGGGGTTTGAAAACTTCTGGGGGGCGGGCGGGCGGCGGCCCGAACCCCTGGAAATATGGACACTCTGGCGGGAAAGACGGGAAAGGCAACCAAGATGCTCCCGGCGGGGTCTGTAGAGGCCAAGGATCCGGGTCTCGACGAGGGAGGGAGAGAGGAAGTAAGCGGGCGGGAGTTGGGGAGTCGGGAATGGGGCCGATAACAAGGTAGGAAAGGGTAATTTCGCGAGTGGCTGGGTCCCGCCTGATGACGTGTTAGGGGGGCGGGCGGCAGAGGGGGACGAGAGAGAGAGTGGGGGGCGGCTTGCGCGCGAGCGCACGGAGAGGAAGGAAGGGGGGTGGGGGAGAGGGAGGCTAGGGGAAAGGGAAGGAAAGTTGGGGGGCGGTTGATACTAGGATCAGAAAAGGAGGGGGAGGGAGAGCAGAATGGAGATGGAAGAATGGAGGATAAGAAGGAGAGGAAGAAAGACGTGACGGGATGGAGAGGTGATAGGAGGGAGGGGTGAGGGAAGGAGAAGTTCCAGAGAGAAGGAGAGTGTAAGGGAAGGCGGCGGGTGGGAGGGAGTAGGTGGGGTGGGCAGAGCCCCCGACCACCCTCCCTTAGGTGGAGGAACCGAGGCTGTCACGGCCTTAGCGTGCTGCCTACCAGAGGGTCCACTATAATGTTTATCCTTTATGCAGAACATCCCTCCTCTTTACCTCGGGAGTTGCCAATGACCTGGTAACGTAACCACATATGGCTGGTGCTGCCTCGGTCTCCACGGGTCTGACATGGACTGGAAATGTGTCGGGTACTGGAAATGTGTTGTTAAAGTGTGACGAGACCGAGCTGGGAAATGGTATGGTGGAAACGTCTCGTCTGAGCCATGGGGGTCGTGAGGGTTGTTGCTGCACTACATGCGTCCTGACAGCAACACGAGCGAAATGTCCTGGAAGTGAGCAGCGAGGCTGCAAATAAGAGTCGTGGAGAAAGAAAAAAAAAAAATCAGAGCTGGAACGGGAGTCCCGAAGACTGGCGGAGACGCGAGGCAACCGCAGCTGGCACTGACACGGTCAACCTATCACCACCAGCAGAAAACCGACTCCAGTGTCCCTTCCTAATGACAAGGTACACCTCCTCCTCCTCCTCCAGGAGCATATTACCACAAGCTGCACCAACTCCAAGATCTCGATGGTCCTGTTCGCACCTACCAATTGTGCTAGCTCGAGAGATACTGCATCTTACCTTACGTACACTCATCTACCCCTGGGCTCGCTCAGGGAGCTACCCTAACCTCAAAATTAAATGCAACTGAAACCAGACAGCAACAGACAATTGGGTCCTAACGAGGCGGTTTGTGATAGTGGAAAGAGATCAAAAAGTTACTGATTAATCAGGCAGAAGTAAAAAGCCTTGCAAGGTTTTCAAAGAGGAAGCCTAGTAAACTTATCGAACAGCTAAGGAGGTACAAATAACATCAGTTCTGGATCTGAAGCAAGATGCTTATCAAGTCTGTGCTTAAACACACAAATGGCCTTGCTTTCATGTTCTCTAATTAGTAAATCGTTCCACAAGTTTACAACTGAAGAAAAAATACTTCGCCTCATTTAAGGTAAAATGTTTGCCTATGAGTTAACATCCATTACTGCGAGTGATATTAGACGAATTTGTCCTTGTAAATAGCACGCGAGATCGAGATTATCATCGAAACCATTAATGATTTACGTATACCTCACGATGCTTTCTGATCTCTGAGACCTTACTGTATCTTACGATGGTTTCTGAACGTCCTCTACCCCCCACAGCTCTGTCTAGGACCTTACTGAACCTTACGATGGTCTCTGATGTTCTCTTCCCCTTACAGCTCTGTCTAGTACCTTACTGAACCTTACGATGGTTTCTGACGTTCTCTTCCCCTTACATCTCTGTCTGGGATCTTATCATACCTTAAGATAGATTCAGAGAGCCTCTACCCAACACTCCAGTCACCCTCCAGCTAGCTGTTGTGTTGCTCCTCTAAGTCAGTCAGGATGCTGGAGGCCAAGGCCAGCAGGGTCAAGTAATCGCCACATCCTCGCCAGTCCGGCAAACTCTACAGCCGCCCACACCTCACAAAGGCTTCGGAGGTCTTCCCTCACCACAGCTCGGGCAGAGTTCAAGTTGCTGACCGAGTTGGATCGTTGATCGACCAAGTTCTTAGAATCCGCCACCCGCAGGCCCATGTAAACAAACAACTCGGCTGATCTGGTATTACTATCTTCACTTCAAACCCAGGGCATTTCTTGAATCCCTCCACTGTACGCTCTCTAAGTGTTTCTGATGGTTTACAGGCGGTGCTTTGTACACTCTTGGGCACCCGGATGTTCAAGGTGTTCTCGCTTGTCCTCCTTACGCACTCCTTAGAAGTGTTAGAAACTGGTTGATCTACAACGTGAGGAGGTCTTTCAATCACGAAGCTGTGATCTAGATTTCTTGCTTTTAGAGTAGGTTCCAATTTTCGCATTCTCTTTGCTACGATGCCATTGTCACATCTTTGCCAGAGGCGTTTACGAAGTCTGTATAAATAAATAACGTCTGCATTCTTCCTTAAGATATACGCTTATCCCCATCTTTCATTTGCCCTCTTTTTTCAGCCCCTGCACCTTTCTCTTAACCTCTTGCCACTTTCTCTTGTTCTCCTCCCAATCACTCTCACTCGCCTCTACAATTTCAAAATAATCAAGTAAATGAGAAACGCACGATTTTCCCGCTCTGGAGACATGATGCCCTGGGATACTGTAGATTATATAATTCCATTCAATTAATTAAGATCTTTAATGCCATACGGTGGACAGTGCTAATAAAAGACACCTCTTTGGAACTAGTTAACATCTGAAATCTTAATCACATTTACCAACAAACACAATGAATATCTCAGCAGCTCACTCAGTCTCGACTACAAAGCTAGTCCGGAGTTGTGATACTGGAGCCCACCCCTTAGTTTTGGGACGAGATAAATGGTCTGGCTTTCGTAATCTTGTTCTGCGATGTAACTCGACAAACATGGCCTCTCTACCTGGCCCTGTGATCTGCTCGCGTGGCACAGTCTTATTTGACACCGTTCTCTTACCACAACCCTATGACCTGACCCTGTAACGCGTCACTATCATGCCCTGACCCTCGTAACAAAGGTCTTGTGACCTAACCCCGTGATATGAGCCTGAGATATAAGCCCAGCGACCCAGCTCTATGACCTCCGACTATATCTCCCAAGACCCATCGTTCGGGAGGGAGGGCGCCCACAGGCCACTCAGTCATATTCCCTCGCCTTCCGGCCTCTCCTCACCGGGCAGTGGAGACCACGGCGTCTCGTCGACCGCCACATGAAGCTCCATCCTTGCTCATGCAACGCCAAGAGAAAGTTAAACCTCCAGACAACCAGCAGTCTCACCCTGCGAAGTTTTTTTTTTCCCACGAAATTCAAAATTCCCGTCAAGTACGTGGTGGTGTTGCTACACCTGGGTAATGGAATCAGGAGGGAGGAGACGGACTGGTTGGGGGGAAGAGGCCATGACAGGGAGACGAAGGGAGCAGGTGAAGTATATACCACCTCTACGCACTCGCAAGCTGAAAAGTAAGGGAGGAAGGAGGAGGAGGAGGAGGAGGAGGAGGAGGAGGAGGAGGAGGAGGAAGAGGGGCTCAGGGAAACTTTTATTAAGGGAAGTTAGAGAGAAAAAAATGATCATAAATGCTGCAGAGCAGAAACGCCTGAAAACAAAGCCGGAATAAATAATAAAAGCGTTTCTGGATAATTTGATTTTCTTTAAATAAGACTAGAGATAAAAGAAGGGAGGAGAGAGGAGCCACACAGACGGAGGGATGGACGAGAGAGGAGCCACACAGACGGAGGGAGGGACGAGAGAGGAGCCACACAGACGGAGGGACAAGAGAGGATGGACTAGAGATGAGCCACACGGACGGAGGGACAGGAGAGGATGGACGAGAGAGGAGCCACACAGACGGAGGGATGGACGAGAGAGGAGCCGCACAGACGGAGGGATGGGCGAGAGAGGAGCCACACAGACGGAGGGATGGGCAAGAGAGGAGCCACAGAGACGGAGGGAGGGACATGAGAGAAGCCACACAGACGGATGGAGGGACGAGAGGAGCCACAGATACGGAGGGAGGGACGAAAGAAGAGCCACACAGACGGACAGAGGGACGAGAGAGGAGCCATACAGCCGGACGGAGGGACGTGAGGGGATTCAAACACAGTGGAAAGGATAGTCGGACTGCAGATCAGGAGGGAGATAGAGCAGTGCGCGGCACCAGCAGGAGCCTCAGCAGGGGCGGCTCCCCGAGTTGGCAGTCGTTGTCCGTGACGCTCCTCGGCTAAGCAGAGGAGGAGGGGAAGTAGAGCGGATGTATGGACAGCAAGAGGGTAGAGGGGTCGGAGATGTACCGATAAAAGGTGCAGGAGGAACAAGGGGAGAGAAGGGAGAGGGAGGGAGGAAATATGCAGCGGGGAGATATACGAGGAGGACGAGACAGAGGGAGGGGAAGTCAATGACGCTGCAGTGGGAGGTGGAGACGACCAAGGCGGACGATGGACGGCAACGAGAAAGACCGTGGAGGGAGAGGAGGGGATCTCGATACGAAGAATCGTGAAAGCCCCGGCCCCTCCTCCGTCAGTGTGGTCTTAAGCGGCCGCACGCTCTTTGATCCTCGCTCCAGATAATCGTCAGTCGGCAGGAATGCGATTCGAGAATTATCTCACTCCAGTGGCCGTGTTTACACTGACATGGGCACTCCGGGAGGGAAGGGGAGACGGGGCCCGGCGGCCTTTCCCTCCCAGACGCCACCAGACCAAGAGATGGAGCCCCACACGGGGCCAGAACCACGACCAAGAAGGCCATGGAATACGAGAAGAGGAGAGGGGCAGAAGTACTACCACCAGGTGGAGGAGGAGTGAATGGAAGAATAATATGATCACTGTGAAGCTAACAATCCTCCTTCTCCGGCCAAGCTGCCATCTTGATCCTCCGCTCAGGCAGATCTGCTACGCTTTACAGCTGCTTGTCCACACCATTGTCAAAGTTCTGTACTGTACAGTCCAAACTGTTTCTAATGGATGCAGACCATGCTTTACCCAATTCTGGGTCCTGGTAGTTTAGTGTGCCCCCTTCTGAAATCACTGCACCTTTCATTTTCAGTGGTAACTAGCAGATTTGGGCCCACGGGGCATTCGTCTGCTACCCCTTGCGTAGGGCTGGAAAGGCCGGTACCCAGTTGGCCATTAAACTCCGGAATCGGACTTACACCGAACAGGTGCACCGGCAAAACGAAGCCTAGTCGTGTTGTGTCGGTGAACGGCGGAATGGCATTGTTTAATGATGTAACCATCTGCTCCTGTCATTTTTCTTCTTTATACCTCCCGTCTTGACCTCACACTCTTCACGCTAAGCTGTAGCATTCTATACCGGGAATCTATCACAACCAGCAATTTTTTCCCCATCAAGGATATGGTTGAATTACTGGCTCCTGTGTATGGACGTTAGTCGCTGTGCGCCGGCAACTTCTTCGGCACGTCTATGGACGGAAGACAGACAGGACCAGCTTTTAACAGTATATAAGATTAAATGACATATTTTTCCAAAAATACATATCCTTCCATCAGACTACGATATCTCTACGAAATCTCTCCGGTCGGGGCTATGACCGAATCATTGGCAACTCTGTATGGAGGGGGTTTGTCATCGTGCGTCCGGAAACTTCTCGATGTGTCTGCGGACAGAGGACAGGACTGAGTTACTTTCCCAAAGACAATGGAGCCAAGTGAGTATTTTACCCTCTAAGCCCCAGTTATCTTCGCGCTACCTTGCGTACGCGGGAAATGGCAGATATGTGGAAAAAAAAAAAAAACTGGAAACCACATATTCCAGGATTATTCTATATGTATATCGTGATGTCTCCAAGTCCGTCCCAGCTCTATGTATATACACCGATTGCTTTCAGTCGTTCTCAGAAGTTCAGGAGGATCTAGACGGCGCCGATGTGAGCCTTGTGTGTGTGTGTGTGTGTGAGAGAGAGAGAGAGAGAGAGATATCTTTGCACACTTTCTAACACTGCAATTTCACCCGTCTTGAAAGGTGATGCTATCACACGCTAGTATTCCATTCGAGGGAGAATATTAGTGCCCTGAAAAGCGCCGACACTGGCTTTTCCATCTCTCGTTATTGAAGGCTCGCAGTATCCAACCTGCCATCTTTTGCAAGGAGCGGCGGTCGCTCCATGATGTGGTGAGCGGTGGTGGAGAGAGAGAGAGAGAGAGAGAGAGAGAGAGAGAGAGAGAGAGAGAGAGAGAGAGAGAGAGAGAGAGGACGCTATATGATCAATACAGAAAACACGAACAGAGATGGAATGATGATGATGATAATAATAATCTTTCTTTCTTTCTTATACTTTGTCGCTGTCTCCCGCGTTTGCGAGGTAGCGCAAGGAAACAGACGAAAGAAATGGCCCAACCCCCCCCATACACATGTACATACACACGTCCACACACGCAAATATACATACCTACACAGCCTTCCATGGTTTACCCCAGACGCTTCACATGCCTTGATTCAATCCACTGACAGCACGTCAACCCCTGTATACCACATCGCTCCAATTCACTCTATTCCTTGCCCTCCTTTCACCCTCCTGCATGTTCAGGCCCCGATCACACAAAATCCTTTTCACTCCATCTTTCCACCTCCAATTTGGTCTCCCTCTTCTCCTCGTTCCCTCCACCTCCGACACATATATCCTCTTGGTCAATCTTTCCTCACTCATTCTCTCCATGTGCCCAAACCATTTCAAAACACCCTCTTCTGCTCTCTCAACCACGCTCTTTTTATTTCCACACATCTCTCTTACCCTTACGTTGCTTACTCGATCAAACCACCTCACACCACACATTGTCCTCAAACATCTCATTTCCAGCACATCCATCCTCCTGCGCACAACTCTATCCATAGCCCACGCCTCGCAACCATACAACATTGTTGGAACTACTATTCCTTCAAACATACCCATTTTTGCTTTCCGGGATAATGTTCTCGACTTCCACACATTTTTCAAGGCTCCCAAAATTTTCGCCCCCTCCCCCACCCTATGATCCACTTCCGCTTCCATGGTTCCATCCGCTGACAGATCCACTCCCAGATATCTAAAACACTTCACTTCCTCCAGCCTCTCACCATTCAAACTCACCTCCCAATTGACTAATACTAATACTAATACTAATAATAATAATAATAATAAAAAATCAACACTAATAATCAAAATAGGGAAAAGAGACATCAAGATTAACGAAAAAAAGAAAATATAAATGCATTTCCGATATGAATTTTGAGGGTTTTTTTTTGAGTTCAAGTGATCCATAGATGAATCTAAAGGCCTCCAGAAATACAACACCAGTCTGCTGTAAAATCATTCACAACAGAAGCTCGCCAGATACTCGTAAATGCCCGACTTACACACAGCTGATGCTAATATTAATTCGGATACCGCAAACATACCTTTAATATTACCATACTTTAACTCCTGTAAAGCCAACTTTACCAAAGAGCATTAGACCAACACCCTAAGGTCAGGTCAGGTCAGCAGTTCGTGAAGAGCATGGACCAACGCCCTCAGGTCAGGTCAGGTCAGCAGTTCGTGAAGAGTATGGACCAACACCCTCAGGTCAGGTCAGCAGTTCGTGAAGAGCATGGACCAACACCCTCAGGTCAGGTCAGGTCAGCAGTTCGTGAAGAGTATGGACCAACACCCTCAGGTCAGGTCAGGTCAGCAGTTCGTGAAGACTATGGACCAACATCCTCAGGTCAGGTCAGTATGGACCAACACCCTCAGGTCAGGTCAGGTCAGCAGTTCGTGAAGACTATGGACCAACGTCCTCAGGTCAGGTCAGGTCAGCAGTTCGTAAAGAGCATGGACCAACACCCTCAGGCCAGGGCAGTTCAGCAGCAACAGTACTTACGTAGGAAGGACCTACACCCTCACACCAGGTCAGGTCAGCAATAGTAGCACATGACCCTCAGGTCAGACCAGATCAAGTGTAGCAGCACATACCTACCTACACTCTGGGTGCCTGTGGCAGACCCGTTATCTCCCAACAGCGCCATCTCGAGGGACACTACCCCAAGCGAGGCACTTGGGAGTCCCAGAATCTCCAGCTCGTTGCTGTACACCTGATAAATCACACTGCAACTGGAACACACACACACACACACACACACACACACACACACACACATCACACACACACAAGGCTGATCCCACATAATATCCTTCCTCCCTCCCTCCCTCCTTCCCTGAACTTAGCACATATTGGTGGAGCCATAACCCCCCCTTGGGAAGTAAATGGTGCAGTGGACGTTGGGCTAAATTATTTCTCGCGCACCCGCGGGGGATAAGGGATAGGGAGAGGCATCTCCCGCGGTAACAACACACACATACACACACACACACACACACACACACCTCACATCCCCGACCCGTTACTGGAGGCCATAAGGAGAGGGACGCTTCGGCCCTAAAACAACACGACCTATTTATTTATGGAACAGAATACAGGAATCTTTTTCTTTGGCCAAAATATCGGTGGCCAAACACATTCCCATTCCGGAAGGTAATTATTACATGAATATGTTAAAAGCTGAACACAAAATTACTCCTGCATCACCACCGCCAACAATAAACATTACAGGTGCTGATTATGGTGTGTGTGTGTGTGTGTGTGTGTGTGTAACTACGAAGGGATATAAAACATGATAAGGTTATCGTGCTTAACTATGTCTTTGTGGTTGTCAGTAAACACTTAGATCACACGCATCATTGTGATTTACATGCAATATATATATATATATATATATATATATATATATATATATATATATATATATATATATATATATATATATATATATATTCTCTCCTATTTTTTTATAACTATCCCAAGACTAGTTTTTAAGAAAGAGCTCTGGTGTGACGTACCGTGCAGAGAGAGAGAGAGAGAGAGAGAGAGAGAGAGAGAGAGAGAGAGAGAGAGAGAGAGAGAGAGAGAGAGAGTATTTCTGAAGAACTCCTGAAATGTGGCGGACATGGTGCGTCTGGGACGAGGTGGTATGCGGCCCTAAGAGATCCCACTCAGTCAAGGCGAATGGCATGATGAAAAGTGAGGAGGCGGAGGAAGAACCCCGCTGCAAGGTGACATGTGAGAGGCGTCGGGAGTGGACATGACTGCATGCACCTCAGTTCCTCAAGAGCGTGGGTGACGGTGCTCTCGACTGGGTTTGTCTGGCTGGTGAACGTTAGGTATATGGCCTTACGGTGAGGTAGGTGCCCTGAAAGAAATGACGGGGTGCCTGGCACTGCAAGCAAAGAGGACAAGGACGAGTGTTCGGGTTGAACCTCTTGAGTTGTACCTTGATACGGTGTGTGGGAGAGTGGTCGCTGATAGGGTTGTGTCATGCAGAGAGCAAGTGATACGGGAGAAGCACCAAGTTCTCAGAAGGAATGGGTGGTCGTTGCAAGACGGTGTTGTGAAGGATAGGAGGGAAATATTGGAGAGACAGAAAGACTTGTCTGTGGTATTTACGAGTCTCCGATGGTGTACGAAGAGAGACGCAGGTGCATTAATGGAAATGAGCTACGGATCTATGAGGTAAACGTAAAGTTATCCGATGTAATGATGAGAGTTTACTGGAGGAGTGAGGCACGTGTGCGAGTAGGAGGGGATGGTGAGTTGCTCCCGATCGAAGCGGGTTTTTGCGTCAGAGGTGCGAACGTAATGTCACCATGGCTGTTTGATCTGTTCATGTAGAATGGGGCTCATATACCTAATGCAAACCCATTATATTCCTTGCAGGCCTCCATCATCCCTTATAATCCTGTCATATCCCATACGGGCAACCCATAAACCATACAGGTCGGGTGAATCCCTGACAGAATTAACACATCCTCGCCACAGTTATAAAACGGGCGAATCTCCTGACGAAGGAGGTGATAGAGCTGGACTGGTGAGGAACACGACAGCGGAAGACGAGGAGAGCAAAGACCAGGTGATGATTCCGTGCTAGCGAGATGGCGAGAATGGGTTATGGAGAGAGAAGTGGGGCAAAGTTGCAAGAGACAAGAGGGTGCTTGAGGAGATGCAAATGGTGATGGAAAGCGGGAGAACGAAATTGGGAAGATGTAAAACAGGTGATTATGAAACCATGGAAACATTAGGGAGACAGAGGAGAGCAAAGACGGTGGAGGGGGACACAGAGAGGCACTGTGCAGGGGAATGGTTGGGGTGGGGGGGGGACAACAAGGTTGGGAGGAAGGCACCACACGAGAGAGAGAGAGAGAGAGAGAGAGAGAGAGAGAGAGAGAGAGAGAGAGAGAGAGAGAGAGAGAGAGAGAGAGAGAGAGAGAGAGAGAGAGAGCAGGTGGTGTATAAAGAGACTTAAGTAAGGAAATCACCGCAGATTACTCTAAAAAGGCAAACGAAAGATAAGAGTTAAGCGAAGACAAGAAATAACTGTGTGTGTGTGGGGGGGGGAGGAACAAAGAACAGCAGCAGAAGAAGAAGGAGGGAGGAAGAGGAGGAGGAGGAGTAGAATATGGGTAACAATGCGACGAAAAACGGAGAGATACAATGAAAATACAATCAATCCAATATGGAGACGGTGTCAGCGAAAGACACACCGACACAAATGAATTAACGGTAAAAAGAAGAGAGAGAGAAAAAGGGAAGAAAGTTCGACCTAAACTAGAGAAAGAAGAGAACGGGAAAAAGTTTCGCAAGGCGAGAATGGTGACCCATAAACTAAGCGAGAGAGGAGAGTATGCCCAGGACGCCAGAGGTGTGGAGGCGGGTCGCACCTGAGCCGCGCAAGTGGACAACATGTTACATATATGGCGGCGGCTGGTACATTACCCAGCCAGGTGTCTGCAACCACGCCATAGCGACACTCGGATGCTTGTGTGTGTTGAGTCCCCAGAGGAGAGGGAGGGAAGGAGGCCGTCGGTCTGTTTCTCTAGTTGTGGCGGGAGGGGAGTCCGCTCTGTTTCTCCGTGGCGGGAGATGAAGCCGCCCTATTTCTCTATAGTTGTGGCGGGAGGAGAGTCCACTTACGGGTGCTCGGGGAGAGAGGGTTTACTCCAGGGAGAAGGGTTTTACTCCGCTTAGTGGAAGACGACGTCCACTCCTGCTGAGCTGGAACCTGACTGGTGTGGGCTACGCATTCTGATGACGGGAATATTGGATGATCATGGTCGTCATGTCTCCACTAATGTTCCGGCCTCTTACAGGGGAAGACTTTAGCTGGGCGGCTCTAACTGGGGAAGACTTCTGCTGGATGCTCTTACTGGGGAAGACTCCTACTAGGGGGTCTCTTTACTGGGGAAGACTCTTGTCGGAGACTTTTACTGATATAGGAGAAGACTTACTGAAGATAAGGTGAGCTTTCAGTGAGGCCAAAGGGCCTTAATGACCAGGAGATTCTCCTTGCTCCTGACGAAGAGACTCACGCTGGGGAGTCTTACAAATGCACATCTTCACCTCCCACCTTAACATACATAGGTTGTGAGGACACGTTTCTACCTCCAAAGCACTCCTTTCATCCTTTGATCATTTGAAGCTGAGACCCCGCAGGTCTAACGTACCCTCTACATCCTAACTAGTCAGGCACATGTTGTGGACGTAGGTCTAAATGATCATGTGTTGGAATATAGTAAGGGCGACGTCGTCTCGGGCTCCAGACATATAATTGTTTATTGTAGTATGGTCCTTATGGCAGCATCTGATTCTAATGATGTTATTTTACAAGTCGTCCACTATCCTCTCACACTGATAAGGAAAGAACTACTTGAGCGTCGAGTGGGATTCGAACTCTCCGTGGGTAAGGGACTAGCAGATGGCAGGGGAGGCTATGACTATGTCACATATCTTTACTATCATATATGACGACCGCATCAACACAGCAATGACGGGGGGTGCTCTCACCAACTGCTGTCCTGACAGTCATACAGACACACTTGTCTACTCCCTCCCTCTCCCCAAGCAGCACCCGTGAGCCAGTTAACCCCTGCAGTAATGAGGTGTGGACACAAGCAGTGCGCGACACCAGCTCCAGGCCACAAATAGCAGCAATGCTGGGGGGTAGGAGGAGGAGGAGGTGCTAGGGCTGCCAGCCTGCAAGGGGCTATTAGACACGCTGCAACCTTGAAGTAATGCACGGTGCAGTGTGGCAGCTACACTGGCGCGCTGTGTCTTGGGTGTAGTGTAGCCCACGATGTACTGCCAGGGTGTGTGTGTATGTGGCAAAGGCAGGAAATAAATCACGAGCACTTAGAACACACACACACACACACACACACACACACACACACACACACGTTCACTGACCTTGAGTTTCACCATCATCACACCAGGGGATCGTCTTGTCTAGTCGCAGTCTTTCCTCCCTCGGTTCCCTCCGGAGCCTCGAGGCTTCCCTCCCTCTCCCATCTCCGGGGGATGTATACAAACCTCTCTCTCGGTTTTCCCCATCCCTGTTTTGAGGTCATTTCCCCTCTCGCCCTAATGTCATTACCGACCACTTCCCTAACTCTTGGGGAATCATGTGTGGCAACAGCTCCTCACCCAGGTAACCCGTCTCCCCAGGATGCAACACTCTAAGCTTGTTAATCGAAAGGAAGAAAACATATTGCGAGTGGTTACTGCAGGTAGGCCGTACAGTGCGTCCTTTCCCCAACCTTTCTGTAGCACTACAAAGATGTCCTTGCTTCTTCCCGTGATATAAAGACCACATGGTGGTGATATGATGATATTCCCACAGTCTGACCCTATCTGGCCTCTCTCCCCTGATCCCCAAGGGTTGGCCAGCGTCAACGAGCCTGGCGGCCACGCCCACACAAATAACCCGATCGATGAGGCCGACTCGACTGGCCTCATAAATACTCGTGGATCAGTCTGTCAGTCAAGGTGTCCCCTGGCCCAGAGAACACCATCCCAGGCTGCTGGACACATCAACCGCATGATTCCTGGCTTCCAGGCTCAACACACGTCACGCCTCCAGCGACCACAGTTACATCCACTTCATGAGCGTACCATCCTGCATGCATGATTACAGCGCAAAACGTCGGCTACCACCCGACCAAATCTGGACCATTGCAAACGTCTCCTTGCTTCTGCAAACGCTCCATGACGAATACCCTTCACCAATCTTCTCAAATCTCCCATGGAATACCAACCTCGACGCACTTCCACATCTGCATCGACACCGAGCACCCACGCAACGACTCGTACTCGACTCTCCCCCGAGTCATGCATCTCGAGACATCTGCACCACAAACCGCCCCAGCACCTGCACCACCTTCGCCAAAGGAGACATGTCTATATCATCTCACTTTGCCTTACCACCTGTCGCAGCCGCCGCTCGCCCTGAGCTGCATCACATCTGAACCTACCCAATAATGCATTCGAGTTTCTTGACCCCTGTCTCACTACACTCTCCAGCACAAAAAAGTTAGACGATCTAATAACACCTAGATTACAATAATCTGTTTTAAAGGTAGGCACAGGACACTGCCGGCTCAAAACAGCCAAATCATGCTTTTATTCCCCCAACCTCCCTTCATGCCCTGGCTCCGTGACACACCTGCAAAACTGGCAAACCCATATTTTGGTCTACTCAAGACGCCATAGCCCATGTAAATACTGTGGTTACGAAGTAGCGGGAACGTGTGTGAGGTATGATCACTATGATGTCAACTTGGGTGAGATACACCTGCGTAAGGCAGGCTACACTTACAGGACTGTGGCGCTGATCTTATAACAACTTTTGACTTCAACGGAGATATTCCAAAGTCTTCCATACCTCTCCTGTCTATACGGAACTATTTTTTGAGTGTAGGATTGGAAACAAGCCTTCCAGGATTTCCTAAAAGTAAATCATGATATAGTACTGTACCTCTCCCGTCTGCGTTCCAGAAAGCAAAGAGCCTCAGTAATTTCAGCCATTCCCAGTGCCTCAGTTCCTCAGTTCCTTCACCTCGTCAACCGTAGCCATACCAGATCTTTGTGCACTTTCTAACTCTGCCATTATCCCATCCCCTGCCCCGTCTTGGAAGATGACCCTTACCCCACAAGAGTATTCTCTTCGCAAGGGAATCAATGCCTTGAGCAACATAGTAAAAAGAAAAAAGTATACCAAACAGACAACCATACAAAAAAATATACTCGAGGAACTCCGTCAACCTGACGCGTCCGTCGACCAGCTGCCCCTCCCTTCAGTGTCCATCATCCCCAGTCGACCAGCAATCAACCAACACCCACCATCCAACAGAAGAATATTCAAGACCGAAGTCAAAACGAGCGACGAGCAACCGCTGCCAGACGGTGCCAATATCGACCGCGTGGACGCCACCTTCTGGTAATGGGGTTCACCGGGAGCCCCCGTCCAATGTCGACCAGACGAACAATCTCGAGCAAAAGACACCCTCAACCAGGAGGCCACCGTCGACCAGCGACCATCACGGATCCAGAGCAAGAAGAAACCAAGCGTCATCGTGTCATGGATAGGCGACCGTCAACCATGATATGACCGCCCTAGTCCAGACCAAACAACAAGGGGTCGGAGATCAGGGGGGGCTTTCCAGGAGCACTCAGCCCTGAATAGATCAATACAATAAGCTACGAGGTCACCGGGACACTCCATTGATCAAAGATACTCCAATCCTACTCCTTGGAGCTCCACCTAATCCTTGGTTCTTCTGCTTTCGCTTGACAACCCGATGAGCCACACCCAATCTTATCCAAATCCTAACATCCCTTGCCCTGACCAGCCTCTCTCTCTCTCTCTCTCTCTCTCTCTCTCTCTCTCTCTCTCTCTTGCCAATCCACGTTCCAAGCATCAAGCACACGTTCCCAATCCAAACTGCTTGATCCCTAAGCCAAACAAAAAAAGGGTCGGAGCCTCTTCTGGCCGAGTGTAAAATATTCATGGCATAATCAAGGGAATCAGAAGGCGAGCACAAACGGAGACTGGCAAATCAGGTCGGCAGCTGAGTGGAATGCTAAAACCCTCCCAAGAAAAGTTATTCTTGCCTGGATAACCAGATACATGCATCACGCCATGGCAGTTTGGCCTTCACCACTACCATCACCCTCATATATATATATATATATATATATATATATATATATATATATATATATATATATATATATATGAAACAGTTCTGGTGTTACAATTACCAGTGCTCACGGCCGGGGTCAGGACAATTACCCTCCTCATTATCATCATTCTAGCCTCATGACAACTGCAGAAGCAGGTGGCCCAGGACGAGCGTCCAGCCATCGAGAGCCACAGGTTGGTGGTAACACACTCACCGACTCACAACAGAACCTTAGCACTACACAACTCACGGACGCCCACAAATAACGAGAAAACGGGACATTAGAGATGAAGCTACGCCCCTTACACCCACACTCGGGTCATGTATACGACCTCTACAACGGACGAAAGAGAAGGAAGTATTACGTCTCTTGTAGCACGTATTCATCACGCTCCACCATCACAAAGCCTTCGGGTATCAGGTTCAGCGGGTCGTAGAGGGTACTCGGAGCCCACAAGGTAACAAATGCAAATCATTATCAACCCAATCACAATAACACGAACCCCAGTTCAATTGAGGTTACAGGTTATCCGGCTTACCTATGGCGTGACGGAGCTGTAGCGTTCTCATTCTCGAACAGAACTACAGCAGCGTCCATAAATTGCCATGGTGGAGTTAATAAATCCAGAGATACACCAAACCGAATGCTATAAGCTGGTGATACGAAACTCCATGTTTTTGTTGATGAAAGAGAACGGGGGGATACAGGAGTCCAATGGAAATGGACAAACTGTATCACATTTCCAGACAGTTCGTCAAGAGAACGAATTGGGAGAGCCAGCCGACGCCCTGCTTCCAGTTTCTCTCTCACCACCGAAAACGGGAGATGTGATTCACGACCTTTGGGAAGCGGAGCACAAAAGCGTCGACACTACCACAACAATCAGCATTATGAACAGATGCCAGCACTTCCAGGACTTCCATTAACAACAGCAACAGTAGCAGAAAGGTGACAGTAAAGTCCATACACAAAAAAAAAAAAATGGGTATCTGCTTCAGCAGAGACAGAAGGAGTCGTGATGAGGATAAGAAAAAAAAAAAGGGGACAAAATACAAGAGTATCCCCTCCGGTCATGTCAATGGGCCCCACACGTACACATTCGCAGAATCGAAACAGAAAATGGGCTTTTCCTGAGGATTAATCGCTGACAGACTATGGTTTTTTTTGTTTTTTTTTTTTTGCCTCCTCGGGGTTAGTAGCGCACATGGATGGTTTTTAGCCTGCAATTTTGCCTAGTCGGGAGCACGAGGCACTGTCTCACCCCATAACAGATACAGACGGGGGTTGAAAGGATGATTCCCAGACATCCTGAAACATGGAATGGGGATGGAACAGCAGAACACCGAAAGCCCCAGAGCATATTCTTTAGGGGTTGATACAATATTGCACTCTGCAGGAAAATGGCTCAGCAAATTAGACGAAAACGAAAAAAAAAAAAATATATACACATATATTTGATTTACCATAACTGGGTAGGCTTTAAGCCCCTCGACCCTGTAATGGTTTGTTAAGATATTTCTCTAATGCTGTACCATGAAAGAAGCCCCATTAAAAAAAAATCCCAGGGATGACCAGAACAGTCACTCATAAAAAGAGAAAACGGAATTGCAGGGAGAAGAAAAAAAAAAAAAACGGAAAATACGCATCCATCAGGCCAGGGGGAAACTATAAGGGCAAGACAGACGATATGAGGCGCGACCTTGGAGCGGAGGTAACGGCGAGGAGGACCGTGTACCGGAGGACTCCTTAAAGTCACTCTGTATGAGCTGCTCCACTTGACATCTGGACCTGTTACGTTTGGCATCAATTTCCTCGTGTGATTTTCTGATCTTATGACGACCCCCTCCGTCGCTGCTCGCTGCATGTCTTCGACAGGTAGCGTCGTCCTCCGCTTCGACGAAGAAGGAGGAAGACGGGTCCTGAGACAGTGTGAGGCTTACGGGTAAGGCAGAGGAGCTGTGTCCATAGTGGCTCAGTAATGACAAAAGAAAGAAGCTTAGTAGGGACATGTAAACATTGCCACGAACTTCCTATTCTATGCGGATGGAGACGAAGACAGAAATGCAAGATGATAGCAAGGAGGCAAGGGAGGAGAGCCAGGCAGTAGGAAATACTTGGAAGGAAGTAAAGGGAATGAGAGAGGAAGAAGAAGAAGAAGAAGAAGAAGAAGAAGAAGAAGAAGAAGAAGAAGTAGAAGAAGAAGAAGAAGAAGGGGAAGAAGATGCCTCAAGCAAGTCGAGGTGTATTTGAAAGGGTTGAAAGGAAATGGATGGATGAGGTGTATCAGGGAGGAATAGGGATGAGCTGGATGAGGAAGCAGCGCTGGGGACGTAACGATGCCTGAGGACAAGGAGTCGCTGGGATTCCAACCCTGGAGTCACTGGGATTCCAACCCCAATCTGATTGTAAGCACTAAATTCAGCGAAGACCATCAGCAACTTTTTCTTCTTCTTAGAGAAGTGCGAAGTGTACATGGCCAACAAAGCAGGAATCTCCCAACTTGAAGGCCAAGCTAAGGACACACACACACACATATCCGTAGCCGATACGTCTGGGAACACCATCCTCGCCCCTCACACATCTTCCCTCCTCACCTGTTCATATGAGAGCACTGAGCCACCGCGACGCTGCAGGATACATGGGAGACCAGGTAGTTACATGGGAGTCGCTGTTTACAAAACTACCACCACCACCACCACTCCCACTTCACGTCACTTGCCGACAAATGAATAAAAAAAAATGCCTAATCATTTATTTCTTCAAGGATAAACTTTTGTGCCACTCTTTTGTTAGTTACATTACCATTAAAAACCTCTCTCTCTCTCTCTCTCTCTCTCTCTCTCTCTCTCTCTCTCTCTCTCTCTCTCTCTCTCCCTCCCTCACAAGTCACGTCAATCCTCTGCTGGAATATTGGCCAACCGGACAAAAATACACCTCGCCCATCAAAAATAAAAGTCATATCGACGAAGTCCTTTACTTCGACTCTATTGAGTCTAGCTCCTGTGGTGATTCTCCGTTGTTACTTGTGAAGGAGGGACGAGAAAAAAAAAAAGAAATAATAATTCCCGAAACAGTTACAAACACGGAGATTCTATTCTTGGGTTACCTTACACAAAAAGAGACAGAAATATAATTCTCCGACATCCTTTGTAGTCTTGACCTTGAAGTGGTGACGTGAGCCATCCACCAGAGCTTGAGTTATATTGCGAAAAAGATTCCATCTCTGTGAACCAAAATGTTATATATAGGGACTTTACTTACTACAAGAGTAATATATACGAATGCCATATCTTTAACGACAACCATCCTGTACAACTGAACTTATTGCAGGAGGAAGAAAAGAAAAATGATTCTCAAATATACGAGAGACCTTGAACTTACGACGCAAAATCGCAATGTGCCGTCTTTTACCCTATGGGAAACGTACGTGCCAAGTAATCGACGGAATTCATTCTTAGGAACTGAGCTAATTGTACGTAGACGAAGTTACCTATTAATGGTAGCAACCTTGACTTAAAGATATTTTTCAGCTCAATACGAACCTTTCCTGTCCTGTGGGATATCCTTCCTCCTCCCTCCCTCTCAGTGAACTTGTATTATAACCCTGAAATGAAAATCATCTCCAAAATCAACGAAAGTGTAGTACTGACTTTGGACAGTGACCTTGAAACTATCAAAAATTATATATAGCGATTCTCCGTTCCCTTCAAAGTACAGTCATGGCACGTCTTACCGGAATCGGAGAACGGCTTTTGCACTTGTCCTGAAGAAACTAAATTGTGGACAGAGTGACGGGCGGGAAAAAAGGGTTTATATATATATATATATATATATATATATATATATATATATATATATATATATATATATATATATATATATTGCCTATAAAATGGCAAAAAAAAGAGAGCAATGACAGTATATCTTCAGTTCCTTACATATGTACATGACAGCGGTAAACAGTTACATATTCACACACATACTTAAACCGAATGATCTAAAAACATCAACCTTAAAGTGTCCAAGCAAAATAATGCAGCACTCACCCAAATGTTTCTCTGTTCCTTTGGAAACGAAAATGATTTACATCACGTTTCTCCCCCACTTGAAGATCCTCGGCAACTGCCACGTCCCCCTCTCCCTTATTCCCGATCCATCTGCCACGTCCTCCCTCGCCCTGTCGCTCCTGCCACGTCTTCCACCGTTCCGCCCTTCCTACCTCGTCCCGACATTCTCCGCCGCGTTCCTCCTTCCACGTCACGCCTTCCCCCGCCTCGCCCCTCCTGCCACGTCCTCCCTCGTCCCTTCCACGTCACGCCTTCTCCCGCCTCGCCACTCCTGCCACGTCCTCCCTCGTCCCTTCTACGTCACACCTTCTCCCGCCTCGCCACTCCTGCCACGTCCTCCCTCGTCCCTTCCACGTCACGCCTTCTCCCGCCTCGCCACTCCTGCCACGTCCTCCCTCGTCCCTTCCACGTCACGCCATGTTCTCCCTCGTCTCGCCGCTCTCGCCACGTCCTGGACTCTCTCACACCCGCCCCTCCGACTACGTGAAGGCCTCCACCTCCGTTCGTTCCCCGTCATCACGGCTACTCCCGCCAAGAGCCGACACCCCAGTTCCCTACCCATGCCTCACCTATACTCACCCCTACCAGCCTCTCTCAGCTCCGTCTCTTCAACCTCTATTCCGTTCCAGCCTCTTCCAGCTCCGTCCCTGTTTTCTTTCGCCCCGTCCCACCTTCCACCACCTCACCGTGGCCTCTCCCTCTCCCGCCTCATCTTCTCCCTCCCAAATCCCGTTGTCTCCTTAGTCTCGACTTCCTCCCTTTCATCTCCCCAGCTGTCTTTCGCCTTATCTTGGTCGATCCTCGACCTATCTCAGCCTCTCCCTGGCTTGACCTCGTCTCGACCCGACCTCTCTTTAGATGTTGTCTTTCCCTTCCCAGTGCAGGCGTCTGGCCTTCCCTCCTCCAAACTATGCCATCCACGTACTGACTACTCAAAAAGGCCCCGTCTCACCCGATCTCAATCTCTCCCCATCTCCGAGTTGGGATCTTGCTCCTCCTCCGTTCCATCTCCTCTCTTCACCCTCCGGTCCTGACCCATGCTTCATACCTTCCCATCCTAATCATGCCACCACCGCCCTGATTCGACATCTTGCTACCTTCCCTCCCTCCCTCCCTCCCTCCCTCCCCTCTCCTCTCCTCCCCTTTGTCAGGGCTCGTCGTCTTCTCGCCCCGTTACGGCCTTTCCCTGCGCTATCCTCGCCTCTATCTCTCTTCTGTTCTGATGTCTTCATATCCCTGTCCCGGTACCCGTCCCTCTAACTACCCTATTCCCAACTTCTTCTATCTCACCTTCCTGCTTCTACCCGCCTCTCTCTCTCTCTCTCTCTCTCTCTCTCTCTCTCTCTCTCTCTCTCTCTCTCTCTCTCCTTGCCTCGTCTCAGCTCCTCCGTGCCCCGTTCCGATTTCTCTCCGCCCCGTCCCAGTCTCTCGACGCCCCGTCCTGGTTTCTCTCTCTCCCATCTCATCCCGTCCCGGCTCTGGGCTCTCCCCGACAACGCAAATTAAGACCAGCATACTCCTCACGCCTCAAACTTAGTAATTAACTTAATTCACCCGTCCTACTTCCCCCCCCTTACCCCTCTTAAACCCCCTTTCACCCTCTCTCTCTCTCTCTCTCTCTCTCTCCCCCTTGTCTCCTCTCGTCTCCCTCCTTCCCTTACCCCCACAAGCCTGAGGGTGACGCTTCTACGTCCCGGACAGAACCATTAACCTCGGTCATACTCCGACGGCGCCTCTTTTCCCGCTCGTCCCTCTCGACGTCGACCCTCCTATACCGCCAATATATTCTTTTCCTGGTTGTGTATTTAGTACATCCTGGTTCTCAGCCACGTTCACTTCAACCAAAAAAATCTTTGTGTAGCTCTGATTTCCAGTTTCCGTCGAAGGCAATGTCTCGTTGGGAGGAAAGCAGTGCATCCCACACCTCTCCATGTCAAGAATTGGGTTGGGTCACTTCCTCGTCCCCCTAACCTATCCACTCAGCCGTCCCTATACACCTCTCATGATGATGCCACCCTCCTCCTCCTCCTCTTCCTCCTCACCGGTCTTCGGTCATCTTCATCTCCCTTCCCTCACCACACCCTAAGGACGAGACACGTCCTCCCTCAAGCCAACAACGGAACACCAGGAAGCGTCTCAGATCAGTCAGGGGGGGGGTCACATTACATGTAACAAATTCAAAGAGCTACAGCTCCCGACATCCCCGGCCACATGGTCTCTCTCTCTCTCTCTCTCTCTCTCTCTCTCTCTCTCTCTCTCTCTCTCTCTCTCTCTCTGACTAACTAAAGAAGAAAAAAAAGAAAGAAAGGAAGCGTTCGCACACCGTGCTGCGGGGGACTGAAGACAGCCCCCGTGACCAGCATAAGTTACGTTCTAAGATTATATCCCCCCCTCTCTCTCTACTCGCTCTCCCCCGCCTTCCGCATTCCCTGTCACCCCTCCTCAGCCTCTCTCTCTCTCTCTCTCTCTCTCTCTCTCTCTCTCTCTCTCTCTCTCTCTAACCCTCCCGCCTAGCCTCGCCACCCCTCCCCTTCCTCTAGCAAGCAGGGACAAGCTTCTCGTTGCCAAAAGTATCGGCTCCCGGTAAAAGGTCGTGAGAGAAAATCAAGTTACCGAAGCCAAGGTTCCCAGCTCTGGTGGCGACGTCCAGGCTCCTCCAGCCCAGCCAAGGCCATGACCAATACTATCAGGAGACCCAATCCACCCCAGACCCTGATTCACTCACTCACTCACTCCCCCGCTCTCACATCGGGTGGGCGTGGGTGAAAATAGATGTCTCGACTAACTGCAGCCAACAAATGGCTATTTAAACAGGGACATTTTCAAGGGCTGTTAAAGATGTGACGTACAAAGGATGAGGGGAGGAGAGGGCAGAGTCAGCAAAGGGTCCATACTGTTCTAACGATGTTCATTACGGTCAGGATATGGGCGCCTGTGTGGGCGTCTGCACCCGCTCGCCTCCGTATGATGCGTGTGCATGTGGTAGGAATAATAACAAAAAGGTTTGAGAACATAGAATAAAATGTATACAGTAATGACATAGGGCTATATGAAGGGGAGGGAAGTGTTAAGCAGTCTTTACACAAACATTTTTAGCTACGAGGGTCAGAGTGTTAGGGATGGGGCGCTGTTCTTGCATCGGTCTACACAAGTCTAGAATGGATTGTGGATGCGGCTATGGTGTCAAACTGCAACTAGGGGACGAGGGATTTCTTGGTGGCAGGATGTGAAGGTGGCGAAGACGGTGCAATAGCTTCCCAAACTTCCAGACTAGGTCTAGGCTGGAAAGATGTTGTAAGGCCAGTGTGTTTAGCGTTCCTTGACAAGATGTGTTAGGAGGGACCCTGGGTAAACATATATGCATTACAGTATTAAAGAAACTTAATCAGTCAGTGTGTGTGTGTGTGTGTGTGTGTGTGTGTGTGTGTGTGTGTGTGTGTGTGTGTGTGTACAGTAAAGAAAGGGAATTTTACTCTCGTGGGGCCACACCCCTTGAAACTTCCCTCCTACAATATAACTTTTTGAACGCGTATGCCGTCCACATTCGCAGTCTCGTAATTCAGTTTATTCCATTCATCTACCACCCTTATGTTATAAAAGTATTTACATTTCTTTTTTTTTTAACAAGATTCTTGCATAGTCTCACGTCATGGCCTTTGTTCATTCTATCTTTGCCTCCTTCGAAGAACTGTACACTACCTGCCCTTGCTCTTCTCTCTTCTATGTGACTCAGCTGTCTTTAATTTTGGTATTGTCTCTGCCGTCCTCCACTGGACCTTCTCCATTGCCTGCTCTGTTTTAAGGGCAGTGACCCAACTTGTGAAGTATATTCTTGTCTTGGCCCGACGAAAGTATAATGTGGTCAGCATGCTGGAAATATTTCCTTCTCCCACATACATGAATGCCACTCTAATATTTGTCAGCAGACAGTCTGTCTCATTTCCAATTCTCTTAAATGTGGGACTCCGGCGACAAGCTTGGGATGTCAACTTCAAACTTCGTGCAACTTATTTTCAACCAGACAATATTCATACTGAGGACTTCTTTCCCCTGTGTCCAATTCTTGTTACTTGGATTCCACTCGGGTTGAAATTCACCA
The DNA here is from genome assembly GCF_036320965.1 of Panulirus ornatus. Taxonomy (NCBI): domain Eukaryota; kingdom Metazoa; phylum Arthropoda; class Malacostraca; order Decapoda; family Palinuridae; genus Panulirus; species Panulirus ornatus. The sequence goes on along the minus strand of NC_092226.1, from coordinate 70,421,165 downwards.
TCCACACAGCACATCAACTCTGGAGCTTGTCTAGGGTCCCTTTGTACTCTGATGCAATTCTTCTTGACTTATACTTCCCCCACATAACTTAGGCATCATCCACAAACATATTCAGGTACGTGCCTAATCCATTTGGCAAGTCGTTCACCTAGATCAAGAAGAGCAATGGTCCCAGAACAGAGCCCAGACACACGCCACTAATGACCTCAATCCGTTTTCATAAAGTTCCCTTAACACGCGTCCCATATTCCCTTCCATTAAGATTAATCTATTCATTAAAGCAGGCTACCCCTACTTATTCCTGCCTGAAGATGCAGCTTCTTTACTAACTTCGTATGAGGCACAGCGTCAAATGCTTTCTAGTAGTCCAAATCTATACAATCCACCCAAACTTCATTTTTTTTTTCTTTTTGGCTAATACGAAAATCCCCCTCTCGTAGAAATAGAAGAGGTTCTTATAAATGATCATCCTTTCCCTATAACCGTCTTGTCTCTCACTCAGTGAGTTTCCTCTTTGCAAGTAATCATCTATTAGCTTTCCAAACATCTTTCCAGTACTTTACAAATCCACGCTCGTCAAGAAGACAGATCTCCACTTCAGCACATCCTCCCGGTCTCCTTTCTTAAAAGATAGGTATGACCTTCACCCTCTTCCATTCCAGTGGCACTTACCTTTCTCCAGCGACAAGAGAGAGAGAGAGAGAGAGAGAGAGAGAGAGAGAGAGAGAGAGAGAGAGAGAGAGAGAGAGAGAGAGAGAGAGAGAGAGAGAGATTTCAAGTGGTCTCTCACGTGCATCTGCACACGTCTTCATTATCTTATATGAGAAAAATACGTAGTCTTTACCGTTCTGTTTGTGTCCTCCCTTGACGTCTCAATGTTTTCCAAGACCTGCTCCCCATCCCACCTCACTGGTGTTGGGGCTACAATATCTCCCACTGCGGAAAGACTGCTCCCCATCCCACCTCACTGGTGTTGGGGCTATAATATCTCCCACTGTAGGAAAAAACGCTTCTGAACGTGTTATTCAGTTCCTCCCATACCTTCAAATCGTCCTGTCTCTTCCCATCAGTTGCTCTTTAACAGACAGCTTCCTTCGGACGAATTTGTGGAAAAGTCTTGGAATGTCTCCTGCTACCTTGCCCACACTGTGTGTGTGTGTGTGTGTGTGTGTGTGTGTGTGTGTGTGTGTGTGTGTGGCTATATAAGGTTAGCGTCTATGTCTCACCTCCACCCAAACAGACACTGTCCCTCCTCCTCCTCTCACCATCATTTTATAGTTCCTCCTCCTTCTATTTCCTCCTTCATTCACCCAGATCCTCCTCCACCTCCACATCCTCTTAATTCTTCCTTCATTCATTCACTCCCTCCTCCTCCTCCTCCTCCTCCTCCTACTACTACTACTACTACTACTACTACTACTACTACTGCTACTACTACTACAACTACAACTAAATCCTCAACCACCCACCCACTCATTCCTTCTATCATCTTCAACACCCATCCCATTCCTTCCCCATCTTCCTCTTACTACTCCCCCGTCCCCATCTTGTTCCTACTCCGTCCTCATCTTACTCGTCCTCCGTCCTCATCTTGCTCCTCCTCCGTCCTCATCTTACTCCTCCTCGGTCCTCAAATTACTCCTCCTACGTCCTCATCTTACTAGTCCTCCTTCCTCATCTTGCTCCTCCTCCTTCCTCATCTTGCTCCTCCTCCGTCCTCATCTTACTCTTCCTCGTCCTCATCTTACTCCTCCTCCGTCCTCTCTTACTCCTCCTCCCTCCTCCGTCCTCCTCACCTGCAATAAAATAAAAGTTACAAATATTAGCCCCAGTTCTGAGGGCTGCTTCGTGGAGGGGGAGACTCTACTATCTCTTGCTCGGCTCTGGCGGAAAATGTCTAACGTGATTGTGCCAGTGTGGTTCTCTGCCGCCCCGCCCCGTCCCGCCCCACCAGCAGTCTAACGTTGTTACGGGGCCGCCCGAGTTGCAAATATCAATTATGCTAATGGTTCCCGACAACATCATTTACAAATTACATTGACTATTTCTCGGACTGCTGATGAGAAGGTAACGATAAGAAAATATGAAAATGGCATTACCCGAACGGCGAGCACGGTGGGTGCAGGAGGGAGAGGGGGCGCGGGGTGGGTGGGTGAGTGGCAAGCACCGTGGGTTGTGTGGGAGGCAACATAGGAGGGGTGGAAGGAGGAGGCGGGAGGCAGAAGGGAGTGGGTTGCGTAAGAGGGGAGAGTACGAAAAGGAGGTACATGTGTTGTGGGGCTACGTAAGGAGTACTGTGACAGGTTCTGTGTCTGAGGTCCTGGAACAGATCCATGGCAAGTTTTATACCTAAGGTCCTGGAACAGATCCATGGAAGGTTCTGTGTCTGAGGTCCTGGAATACTTCCATGGCAAGTTTTATACGTAAGGTCCTGGAACAGATCCATGGAAGGTTCTATGTCTGAGGTCTTGGAAATACTTCCATGGCAAGTTTTACATCTAAGGTCCTGGAACAGATCCATGGAAGGTCCTGCGTCTGAGATCCTGGAACACTTCCACTGCAGTTTCCGTCATACTGGAACCAGTCAGTGCGGGGTGGCTGGAAACGCAATAAACCAAGTGATGATGAGTGAAGGGCGTCACCCCACGTAGGTGGCGTCAGCTTGAGGCAGGTCAGATCGAGGGAATACTACAGCCACAGACGGGTCAGGCCTGCTGGCATCACTACCCACCACCCACGTACGCCCATACCCACGCGCCACTTGCTACGCCCACACCCATGGTTCATCTGCCACGCCCATGCCTATCGATAACTAACCAAGCCCAACCCTCAACGCCCTAGCCTTAGATTCTCCTTCTACAGCCACACCCACGCATAACTGACCAGGTCCAACTCTTGTGTTTCATTTGAGAGGCGGGTCTGAGTGCACACGACCAGGGCTGAGGAAAATGTGTTCAACACAGGTTGCCTCAACCTGTCCTTCCCCCTCCCAATACACACACACACACACACACACACACACACACACACACACACACACACACATCAACCACCTCATCCATCCTAGGCTCCCTATGCAATCATCCACTCAAAAGGGAGTCCACCCGCCAATTCAATTCGAGATCATGTTCTTTAAGTGCAAAACGTATGACGTTAAACATATATCGTGCATAAAGCCATTCATTGTCATGCGAGAAAATGAAGAATGCCATCATCACCTAACCACACTACGTGTCCCTTTAAAGACAAGCAGACAAGAAAAATGGCCGTAATTGCCAGCACGTTACGGTACTGCAAGGAGAGGATGACTGTATGACGTAGGAGGAAGAGTTCTACTGCAACAGATGTTGATACGACAGGGCCAGGACCCAGCAGGCCAAACCCATCCGGGTATCAGCCAATACCAACTAACAGCCTCTACTCCCGCAACGCCTGAATAAAAAAAAAAAGGAAAAGAAAAATCCACAACCTGGAGAAAATATAAAGATAAACATCTTGTGTACAAAGTTTGGCAACATTGATCAATAACGGTGAGACCCAAGGTGGTTCTTAGAGACCCAGTGGCTCCTAGGGACCCTGATGGTCCACAGTTCACAGAATGGACCACTGCTGTTACTGGGACCCGAGAGTGTTACAACTCTGACCTGCCACCCTGTCGGGTCAACAGTCCTTGACCTGCCATGATGCCGGGTTACAACTCTGACCTGCCACCCTATCGGGTCAACAGTCCTTGACCTGCCATGATGCCGGGTTACAACTATGACTTGCCACCCTGTCGGGTCAACAGTCCTTGATCTGTCATGGTGCTGGGTTACAACTATGACTTGCCACCCTGTCGGGTCAACAGTACTTGACCTGTCATGTTGCTGGGTTACAGCCATGACCTGCCACACTACCTGGTTATAACCCTGACCTGCAATGACGGCCTCCTGCCCCTGCGTAATTCTCCCACCCATATATCGACAGGGTGAAACTCCTATGCATAGATCACCGCTCTGCGGAGGCGAATCAGAAAGGTTCCCTAACTGACTGTTCTTCTTTGGTCAGCCTCGGGCGACATTAACGAGCAGGCTCTCTGGATGACGTGGTTTGGGTACGCTGTATCTGTTCGTTCCATGTCATTCATTTTGTGTGACGAAATGAAGAAAGAACTAGTTCTCAACTTCCGTCTGATCTTGTAGAAGAAATGTACAACATCATCTTGTAATTCTTGGTATGTGACAATGATGAAGGTGCATTGGGGTCTTACCTTAGCCCTTACCTTAAGACTGTGCCTACCAGTTCTTCTAGTAAGGTTATACTTACAACACCTTGGTAACGGGGAAGTTCCTACCCTCAACTATCATATCCCGTCGACAAGCCTTCCAGAGGGAGTTGTTCTCTACGACTGGCGCAGCTGTGTGTACCTAGATCTTCCGTCCTCTACCTCAGCTTTTTAGGGCCTGTCCATCCGCCAAACCAGGCCATGCCAAGTTCCACTCCCGCACCCTCACGAGATCTCGTAACAGCGCCAACAGTGTGCCAAGAGCGAAACAGGGTGCCCCTGGCGCGTCTTCTCCCACGGCAGTCCACCAGACTAGGTGCCTGGGATCCAACAATTGGCACCATGCCCACTGTGGGAGGACCCATTACGTCAACTTCGACGCATTTACAGTGAAAGGGAAGCGGCGGTGCCTCCGGCCCAACCCATCATATAGCTGAGTGCCGTTGTCCCCACCCACCAACCCACGAGCGCCCGCCCTCGGCTACACACTGAACCCAGCCAATGTCAGCTGGAATCAGGCGAGTCAACCCCCCCACCCCTCCCCGCGTCCACAGCTCGCCCAGGGCAGGTGGAGACGACACCCAGAGGGGGTTACAACGAAGGGTTGTGGCGTGGTAGCGCGTGGCAGCTACGCGCGCAAACTACGTAGCTTTCATTTGCGTCTCACGCGGCAATCGGGACTGTCAACGAAGGAGCCAAGGAACATCTGAATCCCATAGTCTACAGGCGGACATGTTTTATGAAACCTCTGTCAATTAATCTTACGATTCTTTTTTGATTCTATTCGCCTTCATGGCGTGAAAAGGTGATTTATATGATTTCAGGATCATGCAACGATTTATCCTGCATCACAACCTACTTCTAGAACGAGTAATTTCGATTACATTTTTTTTTTAATCTTGATGGATATGTTCCTTGGGCTGACGTGTCGCAGTGATACAACAGTGATACAGTTATACAACAGCTGTACTGAAGGTTATGATCGACTCCCATGTTCTATCTATTAGTGCTTTTTTTCTTTTATAAAAGATTAGCGATGGTTGGGTCTTCCCGTCGCTGGTAATCATGAACGGTATATAAGTATATGTAACTTGTGGTGTTACCGGATCCCGCCTACCTGCCATGCTGCTGGGTTACAGCCCAAAATGTCCTTGAGATTACAGCCAGTAAGGAAGAGGGAGAGGAGAAAGAAGATGAGGAGCAGCATGAGAAGGAATGGTGGAGGAGGAAGAGGAGGAGGAGCAAGAAGAGGTAGAAGATAAGGAGGAGAGGGAGGAGTAAGAAAATGAGGAGAAGGAGAGGGACAATCCACTTTGAATCGAATAGCAGACATAAGAAATATTTCTCAAGACATTACAAGGAAACTCGGATGTATTTACTTACCAAACGAACCAATCTTTCTAAGAAGCGGATCCACGTAGAGGGAAAGCTGTAGGAAATCCTATAAAGAACTGTGACGAAAAGAGGGAAATCAACCTGCTTTTGTGTAGAACTTTCACCCCTCGCTACGGAAAACGTGAAAGAAAGAAAAAAATAATGTGTCTTTTCCCCCTCATTTTCTTCCTTTCGTTTACTGGAGAGAGAGAGAGAGAGAGAGAGAGAGAGAGAGAGAGAGAGAGAGAGAGAGAGAGAGAGAGAGAGAGGACCGATCCGGGAGGACCCGAGGGGTGTGTGTGTGGAGCGGGCGAGACCAGAAAACTTCTTTAAGTTTTCCTTCAGTGTGCCGGAGGCTGATGAGGCAAGAGGTCGTGGATACACCCGGGGACACCCACACGAATACTAATGGTCCGGCCGATCAGGTGTCATACGATGGCACCCCCCACTCTCACCCGGGGGATGAAAGGGGGTGTGGGTGAGGAACTTTGGACGGTGTTTGGAGGGTGAGGTTAAGGGGGGAGGGGGCACCACATCAAGGAAAGAGAGGGGTAAGCTGAGGGGTGAGGATAGGGAGGCACCACATCAAGGAAGGATACAGGTGTTGAGGGGTGAGGATAGGGAGGCACCACATCAAGGAAGGATACAGGTGTTGAGGGGTGAGGATAGGGAGGCACCACATCAAGGAGGGAGACAGGTGTTGAAGGGTGAGGAAGGAAGTCAAGGGCATATGGCAAGGGAATCTCCCCGAGAACAGGGTGGCAAGATGGCAGAAGCAGTGAGGGTACGACGTCTTGGTGTATGGAATGGAGTTTGGGTTTCTAGAACGGGATACGACCAGCAACTTGGAAGAAGAATACCAACCTGGAATAAGAACAACATCCTGGAATAAGGACAGCGACCTTGAACAAGAACAGCGACTGGAATAAGAACATCCTGGAACAAGAACAGCGACCTGGAGCAGAACACACGTCAGCTGTTAGCGGGGCTTCTTGGATTGTGGAACAGGAATCCATCATATGGAAAGCTACTTTACTTAAAGGATAAGAATTCTCAAAGGAAGGAAAGCAGAGATGGAAAGGGAAATTGGAGAGGGTCGTTGTGGAAGGGAGAGCAACGGGGAAGGAGATGGCCTTGGGAAGAGGACAGAGACCATCTAAAATAAAAAAAAATATGCTTCTGGAGTTAACATGCAGTGGGAGGGAAGGAACAAGTTTCCGGAAGGCAATGGAATGGAAGCGAGATGGGCACTGTGTTGGCCAAGGAAAAGGTGAGGGAGGGAGGGATGGAGGGAATATCATGAAGGGCGGTAGAGGCCAACAATGGGTCACTGTGGAGGGCGTCAGAAGGCGAGGAAGGGGACACTGTGGAGGTCTGGTATCAAGCTGGAAACGCTAGGGAGGGTATAAGAGGAGGGAGGGGTGAAGGAGACTGGGGAAGGAGGGTGGCTGAAGGAAGGCTTGCAGCGGGGGGGGGGGGGGAGGGGATAAGGGGGAGAGGAGGAGGAGGGGAAGTGCTGGCTCAATTCATAACGCCAGCGACGGACGAGGCCAAGGAGGCCCGCGACACGGGAACCCTCTCTGCTCCCACGTTGTGTGCCGGAGTTGGGCCAGGCCGTTCACACGGGGCGGACAGGCCGGGTGTTCACATGAGCGGAGGGGGACAGCTGGGGTGTTCACACTGAGAGGAGGAGGATGAGGAGGACAGGCCGGGTGTTCACATGAGAGGGAGGGGGACAGCTGGGGTGTTCACACAGAGAGGAGGAGGGGGAGGACAAGCCGGGATGTTCACACGAGGAGGAGGAGGAGGAGGAGGATAGCAGGAATGTTCACACGGGGTGGAGGAGGAGCAGGATAGGCCGAGGTGTTCATACGGGATGGAGGAGCAGGACAGGCAAGGGGCGTTCACACGGGGAGGAGGAGGACAGCCGGAGTGTTCACATGAGGAAGAAGAAGAAGAAGAAGAAGAAGAAGAAGAAGAAGAAGAAAAGAAGAAGAAGAAGAAGAAGAAGAAGAAGAAGAAGAAAAAGAAGAAGACAGCAACTGGAAAACAAAATGGGAACCAAACTTCCAACAGAGAAAAAAAGGGGGCGAACTGGATCTCCCCTCCTCCAGATGGTGCAGAGGAAGACCGCCATCATAGGGAAAGGAACATAAAAATACTTATTACAATAAGAGGAAGATTACATTTAATGGGGCAGAAGTATCTCCCCGTGGCCCCTCGGAGCCTGGGAACAGCCTCACAGCTGAGGCCAGTGTGGGACAAGCCCCCAAAGTTGAGTCTCCACCAACAAGCTACGTGAGGCGTGGCGGACTCCAGGGGGCGCTACGTGCCTACTATGCCTAAGTCGAGAAATATTTACAGACGTCGAACGAAGAATATGTGAAGTTTAAAACGTACAAACGGTCATAGAAACGTAATATATATATATATATATATATATATATATATATATATATATATATATATATATATATATATATATACTGCCTGAAGAAGCCCTAATGAGGTCTTCGGTCGACAGGAAATAAGGCAATCGACAGGAGACTCAGTGATCCTTCGGTGCTCCGTGAGGGCTCCACAGGGAGGGCCTATCATACTCGAGAACTCCCTTCCCTCCACACCAGACTGAAGGAACACCCCCTCCTCGACTCCTCAACCCCCCCTCCTGGAATAGGTCTCCACCGATCACAAACATCCACGAGGGAGAGGAGAGATATAAACAAGACCAGGATCATTCCCGACAGGACGAAGGCTTCGGCGACGGCTTCCCACGGAGACTAACACGACTCGCCCAAAAATTGCGCCAGTATAACACAATCCTCTTACCGCCGCCCTTCCCACCACCACACCAACCCCCCCGCCTAGCCAAGCTCAGGCCAGACTTGAGGTGGGGGATGGAAAAGAGAACGGGGTTTCGGGGAGAGAGAGAGAGAGAGAGAGAGAGAGAGAGAGAGAGAGAGAGAGAGAGAGAGAGAGAGAGAGAGAGAGAGAGAGAGTTGGTGTTGGGTAGTGGTAGGAGTGGTTAGAGATTGCGAGGGACCAGACAACAAGGGACGAAGGATGGTAAGAGTAACTGTGATGATATGAGGCGACATGAGGCAAGTCTTAGGATGCGGTGGAAGTGAGGAGAATCGTGAAGGCCTCATGTGATATGAGGCAAGTCTTAAGAAGCGGTGGAAATGAGGAGAATCCTGGAGAGGAGACTGGGAGAGGGGCGAGTGTAGTCAAAAGACAGCTCGTGCACCCAAAAGCAGGTTTCACAGCCACGATGACCTGGTGGTATGTGTGTGCAGGAGGCCCTACAAGGGTGACAACCACCCTATTCAGCCCAGCACGATACCAGCTCCTCCCCTCCTAACCTACATACACGTGACCTGGTGACCTGGTGACAGCATCTGACGGTCATACAATCTATTTACCCACACCACGACGGAACCATGAGTAAAGAGATATAAACACAAAACCGAACACACACACACACACACACACACACACACACACACAAGAGATAAGAGCTCCACGAGTGTAAAACTCCCGAGAGTACAAAGGGGTAATTACATGCATCATTCCCCTCCCCTAATGCACTCGTATATAACAAACATCATCAAAGGAGTGCGAGAAGGTGCGAGGAAGCGGCAAGACAATCAATCCCCAGTTACCTGGTGATTACTGCTGCTTTTTAATGATGGGACATCCGCCAGGGTGAGGAGAGCAAGAGTGTGGAACAGGGGTGTTAAGGCAAGGGTATGGGTGGGTCCTGGGTACCTAATTACAGTATACAGGGTGAAGTATATCTAGCAAAGGTGCTTTCTCCTCTTCCAAAAAAAAAAGAGATGCCAGGCTGGATCTAACGGTCCTTCAAGACGAGAGAGAGAGAGAGAGAGAGAGAGAGAGAGAGAGAGAGAGAGAGAGAGAGAGAGAGAGAGAGAGAGAGAGAGAGAGAGCCAGGGAGGACACACTTCAAGGCACTAGTACTCTCACGATCAAGACACACTGGTGTGCGCCGTGTATCAGCTCGCAAGGCGAACGATACTGCAGAGTGATGATGGTGTGGAAAGAGACTCCCACAACCCGTAAATAACACGGGTGACATCTGAAAATAAAGGTGGCGACCGACAATAATACTGTGGCTGTCCTGCATACAAAGCAGACAGGTGAGCTGGATCATACATGACACTTCAATTAAACCCGGAAGACATGGTTTTGCAATGTCTAATTAAAAACAGTCTACAACTGACACGAACAGGCACTGAAAAATTGTATAATACTACATATGAGATCGGCATCTGCACTGAGTGCGATGAGGGAAGTGTAAACAACTGGGGATTACACAGCTTGTAGTCACACGAAACTATGGACTTTGTCGAGATGTCGAATTGGAAAAAGGCCCGGCAAAGTACCAGCAAAATGTGTCGGACCAGTTAGGATATGGTGGTCACACAAGCCTACGGCGCCAATGTAAACTGGGTATCATGAGTAATCCTCTAAGTACCAGAATTACAGCAGTGCATTCATGTACAGTCTTAAGTGTCAAGTGTGACTGAGAGCTGAGGGTTAGTGTGAGCGGGGTCGTGTCCAGGTAAAGTGTGACTACGGGAAGTGTCCAAACAAGGAGAGGAGAGGTAGTGTCACGGGCAAATTACGGAAGGGGAAGTGTCCATGTGAAATGTGAAGTGTGCAGATAAAGTATGAGAGGAAGGAGTGTGTAGGCAACGCATGAGGGAAGTGTGTTGATAAAGAGTATGAGGAAAGTGTCTAGGAACAGTGTGAGAAGGAAGTGTCCAGATAAAATGTAAGAGGGATGTGCCCTGGCATAGCGTGAGAGGAAAGTGTCCAGGAACAGCGTGAGAAGGAAGTGTCCTGGCTAAGTACACCACGACATATTATGGCAGCAGGAGAGCAAATAAATGAGGCAGGCTTGAGGGTAAGTGTATGACGAGATACGAACGTCATGTGAGTATGCTGCTGAGGAGGTGGATGGGAGGGATGTGTGAGGCGCAAGTGTGTGTGTGTGTGTGTGTGTGTGTGTGTGTGTGTGTGTGTGTGTGTGATATCCATATCAGTGCATCAAGTGAGTAAGTTACGAGTATGTGTAGAATGGGTATGTGGAGGGCTAGTGTGAGGCGTCAAGTCTTCACACCAAACATCAGCACAACACACACCCACACACCCATCCACACACACACACACACACACACACACACACACACACGCACATCCTGTTCTGAATGTATCCATAATTCAAAATTATTTGCATGACAGGTATCATCATGACGTCCACACCGACAACGCTAGCGCCACCAAAGTGCTGAGGGAAAGTTGGATCAGTGGATGGCAGGGAACAGCTCTTTCTCAACAGTCTCCATCGGACGCCCCAACCAATTTACCAGTTAGGGACCATCATCGCCTCCAGTGGTAAATGATTTAGAAAAATCTTGTGATGTCGTATTTCCATACGCACGTGACTGCTTGAGATGGAGAAAGGGAATAGAATGAAGAATTTTGCTCACTGAAGGAGGGAGAATAACACATCGTCCCCCAGGCCGCACGCACCCCGAAAGTCTACGTTCCCTGCCACTCACATTTCACTACCAACACCCCCTGCGCGGATCTCCCCATGTTGTCCAAGCCTTAACCTACACTTCACTATCGTTTAGTCCCTCACAATCACTCAGTATCTCACGTACGCCTTGTGATTAGCCCTCATACCTTACGTCAACCTCACGATGATTTTCTAGCCTTACGCAGAGCTGCAGTCCTATCAGGCTGTTAGAGTCCGCGGCTCTGCATGACTATGTATCGCCTTCGCAGTGAGGAAGTTCTTTGACGGGACTGTCTGTCCTCCCAGTGACATAGCCTAGGCGAAGGTGACTGTTCGCTCGTGGTGTAATCTCTTACAGGGGTGGGGAGGAAGTCCGGCATCACCCATTCCAGGATGTACCACAGCTTGCGGAAACAGGTGGTGTATACTCCCTTATCTTCCCGTGACCTGTCAGGTTGTTTGAGGCCCGCAGCCCGCGCCAGCCTCTCTGATCCCTTTCTAGTTCTTGCTAGTCAGCTGGGGAAGGTATGTGTATCAACAGTGATTCTATCATGGACGTTGTATTTTTAAGTCACGTGGGGGAAAAAGAAAAAAGGGTCCCACTTCGAGGCCGTGGCTTAATTGAAATACAGAGAAGATTATGAAAGGGTAAAAGAAGAGACAGGGAAAAGTATTGACTTTGACGATTACAAACTCTCCAAGCTTTGACTGTGATGATCAGAAACCCTTCAGGCCTTGACTGTGATGGCCAGAAGCCCAGCAGGCCTTGACTGTGATGGCCAGAAGCCCACCAGGCCTTGACTGTGATGGCCAGAAACCCTCTAGACCTTGTCTGTGATGACCAAAATCACTTCAGACCTTGACTGTGATGACCAGAAACCCTATAGACCTTGACTGTGATGACCAGAAACCCTTTAGACCTTGCCTGTGATGACCAGAAACCCTTTAGACCTTGACTGTGATGACCAGAAACCCTTTAGACCTTGCCTGTGATGACCAGAAGCCCACCAGGCCTTGACTGTGATGGCCAGAAACCCTGTAGATCTTGCCTGTGATGACCAGAAACCCTTTAGACCTTGACTGTGATGACCAGAAACCCTTTAGACTTTGACTATGATGGCCAGAAACCCTTTAGACCTTGCCTGTGATGACCAGAAACCCTTTAGACCTTAACTGTGATGACCAGAAGCCCACCAGGCCTTGACTGTGATGGCCAGAAACCCTGTAGATCTTGCCTGTCATGACCAGAAACCCTTTAGACCTTGACTATGATGACCAGAAACCCTTTAGACTTTGACTATGATGGCCAGAAACCCTCCAGGCCTTAACTGTGAATAACGTAACTCGTGTAACGGATCATTATGGCGCTCAATTGCGACAGGATTAAGTGGGTAATAACCCTGTGCAACTCTAACTTTCCCGCCGTCCTTGAAACCAGTCTGGGTGAAGCGGGTCGGACGTATGAGGGGCATCAGGGTGGTGGGTGGCGCTCCGCCACAGACAAGGGGTAAGGCCATGAAAAGGTCTTCGACCACAACACCAACAACTCACTGCATATGCCCACGACATGAGGGAGGAAAAAAAGTCCATCTCAGGTATTATACAAATCTCATCGTCAGGAAAGGTCAGGCAGAGCCATCAAGAGAGCCTCACAGAAATTCAAACTTCATGGCAGCAGCAGCTTGTGGCAGAAGGCAGGGAGCTGTACCATGAGCGTCATGAAGGAAACAGTAACATGAACGAAGGAGGGGAATGCTATCCTGTATCTCTCCTGCAGAAGGAGCCAGTCAGCTACTACCCTTCTCACAACGATTCAGTTCATTCGCGATATTCAATTTATCTCTACCAGTCTATATACATACTTCACACCTCTGTAGACCCCCTAGGCATGTTCGTGTAACTCATGACTCAATATTCCCCTTCCCTAAGCGCCCTGAAAAAAGGAATATGGGAAGCCTGATTTCACATCCTGGTTCGTTGCGAGAGCGACCACCAGTGGTGCCAGAGTAAAGCAAGGACAAACACAGGCACAGAAAACTGAAAGAATAAACCCGAAAACAACAGGAAGCGCAGCCAAAACCGATAGAAATATAGGAGAAGTTTCGGGAATGAAAGATAATGATAATAACTTTGGTAGGGAAAGGTAATACACGAGTCAGAGGCGCTGGCGGAACAGGAGGCCCCCCCCCGGC